>NW_023665605.1:0-300000 GCF_014743375.2 Drosophila subpulchrella | reverse complement strand
ACAATCTTTACCATTTAATTTGCACATCATCTTCTATCCCGGTATTAAAAACTTATATTTTAACTCATTTGCTTCATTCTTAGTTGCTTCTTTTATTTTCATTTGTGTCCCGTCTCTATTTGTTTTTTGTATCTTCCTCGCGAACTCGCATTTTTGCCCAAATTTATAGAAGGGCTCCGCGCTTAACAAGCACGTGCTTGGTGTCGTTGGGCCACTTGTTTGTACTGCTCGTAGTGCATCAACGTCCATCATATATATAAAAGTTATAGAAATTTAAATAAAAAAGATGGGCGTGGTCCCGCCATTTTTTAAAGAAAAACATTTTTTTCTTGTCAATAATCAAAAAAAAATTTTTTTATACAAACACCAAACTTAATTAAAAAATATTGTATTTTATTTTCCATTTTTTAAGTGAAATTGTAATTTTATATGTTATTACCATTATAATTCTTAGCAAAAACACTATAATCCTTTATATCAACGTTAAATAATTGAAAAGATGATGTAAATAAATTTTAAAACAATCTTTATTTAATAACAAAGCTAACTGCACACTCTTTTTAAAATAGCATCGAAACTGGCATTTAACAGACAAAATTTGGGGGAAATATACAATATAAGGTAAAGGTCTTAAAAGCTAAGTCTTAGAGAAAGTATGCACATTTATAAAAACTGAGCTTAATTAGAATTAAATGGAAACAGGTGGAAACAGATGGAATCACTTTATAGCTCTATTTAAAAATACAAATTACCTTAATGATTTCGTTTTTTTAGAGGCTAGAACTTACACACGTATATACGAGCACCACAATCAATAAATACAATATCAAGGTCGCAAACACAAGTTACAAGCCCCCTGGATTTATGGTATTTCAAGAACTGCAGTGCTTTGTTTAGTTTTACACTTTTTAACAATTTAAACTATTAAGAACAACACCAGTTTAAAAAAAAAATTTATGAAATACGCCTTCAAGGAAACCTTTGTTTTCCGGAAAGGTACATCTCTCTGATTAAGAAATGGGCACTTAAAATTTTTTCTATGATACCAATTTTTTTTAAGTGTAAAAAACGTTTTTCCCTCTTTTTTATTTTCTAACTTGAGTTCTGATAAACCGAATTCGGTCATCAAAGACTCACTTTACAGGTAATAGAATGCCCTTTAACTTTCTTATACACAACATTGAGCTCCATTCATTAGCTTAGAAGCTACACTTCGTCAAAGTTGAAAAATTGGGAAAAAATGCAAAAACGCTGGCATAAATGGCTTCTTTAAAAATACACGCCTAAAAACCGAAATTAGTTTTACGTTGTTTTCTTGAAGGCTGAACGCTTACATAACGCTAATGCATAACGTCAGTTAGTGCTGGGCAAGTTAAAAAGTATGCGATTGCAGTTACGAGGAAATCATTTTCATATATTTTTAGCAAGGAAATAGCAAGGAAACTGACGCTGCACCCGAATACTGAACTTGGGTATATACGTTTAAAAATCTGACCGAATTCGGTTTATCAGAACTCGAGTTAGAAAATAAAAAAGAGCGAAAAACGTTTTTTACACTTTAAAAAAAGTTGGTACCATAGAAAAAATTTAAAGTTCCCTTTTCTTAATCAGGAAGATGTACCTTACCGGAAAACAAAGGTTTCCTTGAAGGCGTATTTCATCGATTTTTTTTTGTAAACTGAGTAATAGTTTATTTACCAGCGCTACCACCTCGTTGAAATAAAAATAGGCTTTCACAGCTGGTAACTTAACAGTGGTGCGCACTGCTTAACTTTTCTGTTAGTAATATAAGCTATTAATGTTATCCTTATACATTCTGATAAACAAAACCAATTTTTAACGACTTTTAAAACATGTTTTTTGGCCAATAAGAGTGGTCAAATTACCCATAGTGCTATGGTATAAAAAGGAGAAGAAAAAAGTACTGCAGTTAATGCAACTATAAGCCAAAATGTAATGGCGGTAAAAAAATTGTATTTACCATCGTTTTTGATAAACCTACTTTGTCGTCCATAAAATTCCAAGAAGCCGGGGCTTCGTATCCTCTCTTAAGAATTGGTCACTGTTTAGAAAAATTGGACAAAACGATCATATATAAATTCATCGCGAATTTTTTATAGGATGACTTTCTTTGTGAAAACTCGTTTTTGGTGTAAAAAAGAATAAGCATTAACCAACCGCGAATTCTTCAGAAAAAGAGGAAAAAAGGATCATCCCACTTTACCTATAAACAGTGAAATTCTTAAATTGTATAGCAAAACAAAATTTATTTATTATTTTAATGCAAAATTAATGCATACATATACATACTTATTAAGGTGTTTAAAATTGTAAGGAAAGACTCTTTGTAATTGCAGTTAAAAACATTGCTCACCTACTGAACGTAAGCTATTTTGACACTTTCATTTGTTTATATATGGTATACTAGATTCGTCGGAAAGTATGTAACAGGCAGAAGGAAGCGTTTCCGACCCCATAAAGTATATATATTCTTGATCAGGATCACTAGCCGAGTCGATCTAGCCATGTCCGTCTGTCCGTCTGTCTGTCCGTCCGGATGAACGCTGAGATCTCGGAAACTATAAAAGCTAGGCCATTGGAATTGGGCATGCAGATTCCTAAGCTCTTGCGCAGCGCAAGTTTATTTCAGCAGGGTGCCACGCCCACATTAACGCCCACAAGCTGCCCAAGACTGTGGCTCCTACAATTTTGATACTACACCCAGAAAAAAATCCGTTCGAACGTTCAAAAATCAAGCCCAAACATGGTCAAAAAGTGCGTAAGCCCGTTTGTTGACAATTCATGAACGGTCGTTCATAAAATTTGACCGAAACTTTAGGGTTGGGTTCCAAACGAATGGTGTCAGTTTAAGAACATTTCGGGCTTAACTTTAGAAATAAAAATCTAAAAAAACGAGGATTGTGTACATGCTAGACTTTCTTTCTGGACGCCTGGTAGAGATTAATTTAATTTCCTACCTTACGTTTTCTTATTTGCTAGAATTCAATGTATTTTGGTTATTTTGCTGATGACAAAGAATTTATTTATTAATAAAAGTACATATACTTGTAAACATTAGAAATAATATTTTAATAATACTTACAATTCACAACCGTCTTCTCGCGGACTCGAACCTGGGCTACCATGTGCCAAAGGCGGACGCTCTAGCAGCTGGACCAAGCGAGCGAATTTTTCAAGTACGGACAATCGGGACACCAGACTGACATACATGCTTTTATGAACGGTGTTCTCCCCATTTCTGTCAAAGCATTTTTCAGTGAAGCGTTCACAATTACACATAAATGTTCATGATTTGACCACGCGGCGTCATTTCTGTCAAAGCATTTTTCAGTGAAGCGTTCACAATTACACATAAATGTTCATGATTTGACCACGCGGCGTTCGTTTTTTATGAACGGAACTTAGCGAACGGATTGTCGTTCTTTTTTTCTGGGTGTAGAATAAAAATTTTAACTGAAATGTATTGTTCTCATCAATACCTAACGCCCACAAACCACCGAAGCCTGTGGCGCCCACAATTATCATTCTAGAAAAAAATTTTAACTGAAATGTTTTAGTCTCGTCACTCGCCCACTCCAACGCCCATAAGGCCTAAATGTGTCTACCGCCCAAATAACCATATATTGAGATCGCGGGTAGGTCGCGCATTTCAATCTCGCTTTATTGCTTGCATATCTCCATTTCCCTTTAGCTCCCTTTAGCTGAGTAACGTGTACCTCATAGTCGAGGTACTCGACTATAGCGTTCTTGTTGAATACATGTTTTACGGGATTTTATGAAAAACTGGACGGTTGATTTTGAAAATACCCTCAAAACGTGTAAGTATTTGATATTCCCCAAGTTTTGAAGCATTACACATTATCAAGATTATTCGCGTTTGGAAGTTAGGTTCATTCGAATGCTCCTAAAACTATTTAAATCCGTTTTGTGGAAGATAATATTTTTCTTAGTACAATCTCTTGTAGTTTTGATTTTAAATAACAGTAAATAACACTGTTAAAAAATGTTTAAGCTTTGAAATGTAACCACAATTTGGACTTCACAGGCGGAAAGTACACATCGAAATAAGCCAAAGTCCATTTAGGTTTCTTTGGCTTAGATCTCGTTTGGGTCTTATTATAGCCACTTAAAGTTTGAAGACAAATTTGATTTATATTTGCAAAATCTCTTCACACATTTCCCTTTCAAGTATATCAAACAAAAACACCTCTTAACGAGGTAAAAAGTAGTGGCGAACGCGCCTTTAACAAACATTTCTGATATCTACAATTGTGACGAAAAACGATATTACATTCGATAAAATAAAAAAACTTTATTAAATTTATGATTTCGGTTCGCAACAGTAAATATTTATTTACCTACACGTCAATTTTCTGTTGTAGCGTGCCGAATACATAAATTAAATATAGTTTTTTTTATTTTATGGAATGTAATATCATTTTTCGTCACAATTATAGATATCAGAAATTTTTGTTAAAGGCGCGATCACCACTACTTTTTACCTCGTTAAGAGGTGTTTTTGTTTGATATCAGAATTTAAACTTTTTAATAACAAGTTTTATAGCTTCAATTACCTATTTTAATAGCACAAGTTTGGAATCTCAAGGGCTGTATAGTTTCAGATTCCAAGAGAAATCTGTCGTTTCTTACATTTCCCGCCGAACTAGCGGTTTTTTCCAAAGTGGTAGAACAAATAGATCAAGTTTCATATTTCGATTAGCTTCATTCAAGTAAAGGACCCTAAAACCATAACAGATTTTCCGTTTGAAAAAATCTAACACGAATATTTTTCATCAAATTGGTTTTTTCTTGTTTATTCCAATAAGTATGAAATATTTCGTATACGGAGCTGAAACGAGTTGCACTTTTTATCGCTTAATATCTTCCAAACGGTAATTTTTAGGGCAAAAAGTGTTATAAATCACAAGTTGAGGAATCTCAAGGCTATATGATTTAAAATTTAAAAAGAATTCGTTCGACTCAATTTTGAGAAAATAGTCAAAAAGTGGTTTTAAAAAATAAATTTTTGTCATAACTTTAAATCTATTATATTCAGACAATTTTACCATATAAAGGGTATTTAGGAAATTAAATTATCTTTTCAGAGATATATTGCATTAGTTGTTTAGATACTATAAGCATTTTAAATCTTTCCTTTTTTTTCCGCTGAACTAGCGTGTTTTTCCAAAAGTCGTAGAACAAACGTTTTCTATTTCAAGCTACTTAATACACCCATAGGGTTTCCAAAACCCTAAAACTAAGATGGGATGCATACAAATCTATCTTTCGAAAGTCTTGGTATGCAATCTTCTTAGTTTTTGCAATACCTTACGATTGGTGTATCACTCGGACCATAATGACAGATTTTCAATTCTGCGGCTATATATAGTAGTTGTATTCGCACGCTCTCTTGCGCGCTTCGCCACTACGTGTACTGCCGTCCACAGTGATGGCTAAAAAAAGGCTAAAACACAATTTAATAAAGTTTCTAGGGCGTTAAAAATCAAAAAAATAAGTATTTTCATTAGCTGGCCAATCGAATCTTCAAAACGTGATTAGTCTTCTAATATTGGTACAATTCTTGAAATAATTTAAAATTTCTGTCTTCCTATTTATGGGTTTATGCACCTCTAATTTGCAGCCAATTTTGTCAACCAAAACTTAGAATTCTTTTAATGCTTAATGATTAATTAAATTTTTTATTAATTGATTAAGTGAAATTATCGATATAAGCCATACATGGGCAAAATTGTTTTATAAGGTTGCGTTTACACTGGGGTTTAGTTTCGTGTTTATCGACATGACTTCTGGTCATATTGTTGAGGTATGCTTACATGAAAACTAACACTAGGAAATTAGTTATTTCTTTAAAAAACATCTGATATCAAGCAAGAACACCTCTTAACGAGGTAAAAACAAGTGACGATCGCACCTTCAACATACCAAAAGTTCTGATATCAACTTTTGTGACGAGAATGTATTATACTAATGCGTTTATTTCACGCACTGTTCTGCTCATTCATTAGACCGATTTTTTCTCAAACTATAAAATTTTCCGAAAGTGCGAGCAAGACAGACATTTGTCAACTATATAATAAGCATAAATGTAAAAACCGATAGGCACATTTGGTATTTTTGTCTTTGGTAAGTGTACCAAGTGGTTAGTAAGCAAAATTGAATTAAAAAAGTATAATTTTGCTCATTCATTAGAGCTGCAGTAAAAATGTGGTCGAGCATGAAAATAAATATTATGATTTTTGCTTGACTTCTTAGCTATTGTGCTGTAAACAAAAAAATACAACAAAAGTAATATTTAAGAGTCTTAATTGTTGCGACCAAAAAATAATGCTGGTATTTATAAGACAAGACAAATTTTGCATGCTTGTTGTGCATGAAAAAATAAATCTCAAAGGTTTTTTTGAAAAGATTACCGCCGAAAATAATAAAATTAAAAAACTTCAGTACCAAATATTTTGAAGTCTTTTTGTGTCTGATTTTACGGAAAGCACAAAGAAACATTATAAAGGTGTATAAGAAAAAAATTCACTTACAAGATGTTTTATTCGAATACAATCTTAAGTGTCTTTATTCCTTATCAGGGTGCTTGACCTTAAAACCAAACTCTCGTACGTGGACTACTTTTACTGTTTAATTTTGGAAACTGGTGCTATTGCGCATGCGTTTTGCGCATGTATATTAGAACTGAAGTAACGCAACATTCCGCAAACTGCAAATATTACACATTATAATAGGATGTTTGACAAATAAAATCATTAAAATGAGATTTATTTCGGTCTTGCGGTTTTTCTTTTGCATTTGTAAGTATTTTTAAAATGAGTAGACAAAAAAATGTAATAATTTCTTTAGTAATTTTAAGGGAAACTTGCCCAAAAAACGCCAAAGAGAAAGTGACTATGGCAGATTTATATTTATTAAGTGAAGAAAATATTATACATACGGTCCTGAACAGAGGTCCTTACTTTGAAACTTCTGCTAGCAAAAATGTTACATCATTAGTTGGAAAAACTGGACATCTTAATTGTCGCATAAAGAATCTTGGAAATAAAACGGTAAGATAGTGATTTGTGGCCTGTCTATGGTAGAAAACAAACTGTATATACCTACCATATACCGTGCAACACGGAAAATGTAACGGTCAATTAACATTTTGGACTCAAAAAGTGCTCATCGAAGCTATTCAAAACTAGCTCTGACAGGACTTGGACTCTCTGATAAGTATTTTTAGCTCGATAAAATGACAGCTCATTTCGCCCAACAGGCTATGATAAGATTTTCTAATCTTGAACATAAACCATATTTTAACTTCTGTCGCAATGATGGTGATATTCATTGAAGAACTGAAAAAAAACTGATTTATTTTAATAAAAAGTATATCAGGTTTTAAACTTTTTTGGACATATCAGGCGATTTAATTATATTATCCTGCATAACAAATGTAGTGTACCGATGTAAAAATTATATTTAAGGTTTTCTTTTTCTGTATTAACAGAAATTTATTATTTAGTCTTGAATTCTATTACGCATTGTTTGTATGATAAAACAAGGAAGATCGCTAAAGTCGAGTTCCTTGACTACAAGATACCCGTTATTCAGCTAAAGGGACCAAAGAGAAATGGAGATATGCACGGAGCAAAGCGAGATTGAAATGCGACACCTACCAGATATCTCAATAAACGGTTATGTGGGCGGTAATATATTGAAGGGTTATGGGCGTTATAGTGAGCGTGGCAAAAAAATTATTTTTGAAGTTACTATTATTTTTCTTTGAAGAAACTTTTTGCATGAAAAAATTTAAGTTTTCAAGTCGAGGGAAAAAGTTAAAAAAAAAATTTTAAGTAGATTTACACAAATTCGTCCTTTTCAATAAATACTGAATGGGTTAAGAAATGTATTGTATCATTTAAACGGCATTTAAGTTACCTTTTCATTATTGCCAAAAGTTTACAAGAAGTAAATTCAAATTATGAGTATATTTAACTTTTGATTTGTCAAAATACATATGCCGACCGAAACTTATAGTTTCTGAGATCTCAGTGTTCATACGGACGGACGGAGAGACGGACAGACGGACATGGCTAGATCGACTCGGCTAGTGATCCTGATCAAGAATATATATACTTTATGGGTTCGGAAACGCTTCCTTCTGCCTGTTACATAATTTTCGACGAATCTAGTATATCCTTTTACTTTACGAGTAACGGGTAAAAAAGTTTAAGGACAAGGAAAAAAAATATCACTACATCTAGGATCTGGGAATATACGCTAGGTGGCGTGCTAGTGTGGTTTATTGACTATTATTGGCTATAGCTTTTTTAATTTATAGATTGATAATATGAACAAAATCAGATACCCCTTGCTTATAATGTTTCAATGAATGTCTCGAACAATTTTTGGCATGTTGTTTGACATTGATAATCAAAACTAAGTCTCATTAACATTTTTTCGAGAATATTAAAAAAATGTGTGTGCTAAACGGGCTTTAGCGTTATAAGCGTTTGCGGGCGTTAGAGTGCGCTGCGCATGAAGCTTAAAAATCTAAATGCCAAATCCCAACTTTCTAACTTTAATAGTTTCCGAGATCCCAGCGTTCATACGGACGGACAGACAAACGGACATGGCTAGATCGACTTGGCATGTGATCCTGATCAAGAATATGAATACTTTATAGGGTGTAAGCCAACTTGACTGTTGGTCAAGATATATTTCGGCCCAAGAGTAGGCAACTTGATTTGGCCGATTGGTTTTGGGATAGAAATATTGCTCTTGAGCCAGAATTTTGGGATCTCACCAGTTGGTTGGTTTTTGAAGCCGAGAGTTCAGACTTTGGGTCCCGACCCGAAGTCAAATTGTGGTGGGATCTTACGTAATCGACCAACAAAGACGAATATTTTCATGTGAAGTGCATTTAAAAGTTCTCATAAACCAGAACAATTTTGGCTATTGCCGTTGACCATTTTTAAAAATTACCTTTAGCAATGCCAAGGTTGAAAAAATGTAAACCATCTACATATTTAAATGCAAACGAACGCCGCAAGTAGCAAAGACAGCAGCAGCTTAGTTTAAGTAGATCTAAGGGGCTTGAATATTTTAGATAGCATTGAACTAAGAGAGTAGGTAATTCGCCTGTAACATCCAAATGAAATAGAGCAGTTCCCTTCCCTCAATTTCCATTCTTTTCCCCTTTTAGTACTTCCCCTTACCCTTATTCGTAGCCGCCAATTTTCGGCGTAAGCTAGGCAAAGAGGGAGAACAAATGAGATTGAGGCTTTATATCGCGTGAGAGGGACCGATAGGGAGGGAAACAAAGAGCTCTCTCTCTTGCCTCATGCAGGTTGTTTTACTATTTCACAGGCCCTGCCAGTGTAAGAGTATTGTTGCCAATATTGCTAATTTAATGAAATTCAACTACCCCTTGAAGTAATGCCAGGTCAACTAAAGCGATCAAAGAATTTGTTCAAGCCCCAGTACACAACAAATAAACAAGAAAAAATTAAAGGAAAAAAATCTTTTAAAATAAATGTTTGATAAATGCCGACAAAAAAAAACACGAATAAAGCTATCCCAAGACCTTATAAAAAATCGCCTAAATAAAGCAATACTCGCTTGCTCAAAGATAGCCCAAAGATAAGAATTGAAAAATTCAATTTTTAAAATATCTGATTTTTATCTAAAAATAGCTGCTGATATGGAAGCGCTACATCCTTGTCCTTGTCCGTCGTTTTATAGCACTATAGCCCGGTTCTTAGTCCTGTAGAGTTCCAGCTTTGTTTTAAAGCACGCAATTAAATATGTTTAGTTGGTAGGATCTAGAGCAACTTGCAGCGTTAATAATTATATCCCAGTCGCCATCAACCAAAATTTAATGCCGGAACCAGAGCATGCTTAACGTAGGCTACACTCCCAGCATATCTAATGCAAAGTACGTAGCTCACTACAGTATCCTAATATATACCTATATTATCAATAAACTTGATTGGCGCCCAGCGTGTGAGGCCCGATTCTGTGATGGCGCCAGATTGATCCGCCAAAACAAATCCTTAAAAAAAAATGATTCAAAACCCTCAGTAACATCAGGTGTTAATGTATTGAAGTTGATTAAAATATCAAACCCCTTGCATACTATTAGCAACCTGGAAAAATTCTAGCTAGGTGGCTATGAAGACGCTACCTAATCCAAACTTTTGAATAAGTCGTTGTTAATCATAATGTCTACGAGTAATAATCAAGAACAAACTCCTCGACTGAATGAATTTTTTTATAAAAAATCCGCAACACCATTTCAAGTCGAAATGCAACTCACTTTTTCTTCTATTTTAAGTCCTTTCCGTTCTTGCTTTAAGAACATTTTGAGATTATTGGGTTTCTGAGAACAAATTGAATTTGATTTAAGAATCACGTGAAAAATTTATAGCATTTCGTTCTTGTTTTGAGAACAATTTTGATTTAACCAAATTTTAAGTCAAACTCAACTTGATTCAATCACAAAGAGAACATTTTGAGCTAAAAATTGTCGTTTTCATTTTAAGAACATTTTCAACTCAGATGAGAACGTCAGAATTCTCTCTGTGTGGGTTTCCAAGCCCAAGCCGAAAATTTTTCTCAATATCAGATAGTGTTAGACCCTATGCTTAGCCAAGTTAATACCGAAACAGCCCCACCAAATATAGGTCGAAATCGCAGCAACAATTAACTGCTTGCGTCAGCAAGCAGCCCCATAAGGCCAGATAAGACCGCTCAAATCATGGTTGGTTGGAAGCTACGCTTCCGAGGAAAGGACTCAATGGCTGTCGAAGATTTTATATGCAGAGTCCAAGCTCTAGCGAGACAAAAATTGGAGGTAAATCTGGACTTAGTAGCTCAAAATGGTAGTATGGAATTGCAAGCAATTGGTACTGGCGGTTCCACTAAAGTGGTTATGTGGTGCGTTGGTACGAGTTGTGCGAAGCACTAATGGGCTAATTCAAAGATGATCGAACTTACAGAGATATTCGAGCGGAGTTAGATCAAGGAAAGCAACGAGTAATTGCATCCCTTGCTGATAGATTGTCGCAGCTAATGTTGGAGCAAGCAATGGTAGAAACTCTACGAGCCAACCTGTTAACAGAGGTCCAACAAGAATCTTTGTATGAGCGGGCCAGAACAGTCCAATAATTAAGAAGAAATGTTTATGCAAAGCGTAGGGAAAGCACAAGGAATCAGACAGCGCCACGGACAACCCAGGAGACCAATTTCTTAGGTACAGTGTCAGTTAAATCAAAGTCAGAGAGCGAAGAGTAAGAGGAAAACATGCATGGAAAAAAAAGGGAACAATACCAATTTGATATTGTCTTCTAAATTTTCACATAAAACTTTTTATACTTTTGCAGATTTATTTATGATTTCAGTCAGAAGTTTGCAACGCAGTGATGGAGACGTTTCCGACCCCATTCTTGATCAGCATCACTAGACGAGTCGATATAGCCATGTCCGTCTGTCCGTCCGTTTCTACGCAAACTAGTCTCTCAGTTTTAAAGGTATCGGGCTGAATCTTTCCCAAATCTTTTTTCTCTTGCAGGTAGTATATAAGTCGTCATCCTGATCAAGAATATATGTACTTTATGGGGTCGGAAACGCTTCCTTCTGCCTGTTACATACTTTCCGACCCATTTCCAATCGTTCCTTTGACAGCTATATGATATAGGCGTCCGATTTTGATAAAATTGAATTATAAATTCAGAACTAATTAAAAAATGTTATTTCCAAGCGTAGGTGGTTATATGTTAAAAAACACCAAGGATATAATTATACCCGTTACTCGTAGAGTAAAAGGGTATACTAGATTCGTCGGAAAGTATGTAACAGGCAAAAAGAAGCGTTTCCGACCCCATAAAGTATATATATTCTTGATCAGGATCACTAGCCGAGTCGATCTAGCCATGTCCGTCTGTCTGTCCGTCCGGTTAGAGATCTCGCAAACTATAAAAGCTAGGCTATTGGGATTGGGCATGCAGATTCCTGAGCTTCTGGCGCAGCGTAACTTTGTTTCAGCACGGTGCCACGCCCACTCGAACGCCCACAAGACGCCCAAAACTGTGGCTCCTACAGTTTTGATGCTAGAATAAAAATTTTAACTGAAATGTATTGTTTTCATCTATCGATTGACGAAAAAAAAAGCTTAGCATGCCCACTTTAATGCCCACAAGCCGTCCACAAACTTCAAGAAATCGTAAATATGAACGCGGATATCTCCATATCCATAATTTTCATTCTAGATACAAAATTTTGTTTGTCTCGTCAATACCTATCGATTGACCCAAAAAAAAATTTTGCCACGCCCACAAACCGCCCAAGAACCGTAAATAGGAACGCGGATATCAGATTTAGATTCCGTAGCCTTGTGCGAAAGCTTGTTACGTGAACATGCCACGCCCACTCGAACGCCCTCAAGCCGCCCAAACCTGTGGAGCCCGAAATTTTCATGCTAGATAAAAAATGTTACTGAAATGTATTAGTCTCGTCAATACTTATCGATTGATTCAAAAAAATGTTTGTTACGACCACTCTAACGACCACAAACCGCCCAAGCCTGTGGCGCCCACATTTTTCATGCTATATACGAAATTTTAACTGAAATGTATTAGTCTCGTCAATAGCTATCAATTGACCCAAAAAAAGTTTGCCACGCCCACTCTAACGCCCATAACGCATAAATCTGTCTACCGTAACCATATATTGAGATCGCGGGTAGGTGGCGCATTTCAATCTCGCTTTGCTGCTTGCATATCTCCATTTCCCTTTGGTCCCTTTAGCTGAGTAACAGGTATCTGATGGTCGAGGTACTCGACTAAAGCTTTCTTCCCTGTTTTTGACCGAATCGCCGCGGTCACTCTGACATTCAACGAACAGTGTTTATATAAAAGTGGAACATTTTGCGGTGTTTATTTGACTTTGAAAATGCTTAGTATCTCAAATTAAATGGTTTTTAGTTAAGGTTTGCCTAATTCCAATTTATTTACTTCTTTGACACCGCGACGTGCTTTTCGGTGGCTGGACTACACACACTGCACTACCACAAAGTCAAATGGCTGGCCAGGATGCCGAGCTGGGCGATTTAGCGTCCACCATTTCGATGGGAGACATCTATCGAGGACACGAGAAGGACTTCCTGGCGCTGTTGTAAGCCTACATAAGTGGTCCGAGTTCAGAGTGATTGGCCATGCATTTCTAAGTATATGTTTGTAATTGACCCGAAATATAAGGAATATATATATTATATTATAATATTCATTTTTAAAAAGAAGAAAAAATGTAAAATCAAAACTGGTTAATATTGATATTAAAATAATATCAGTCTGATATGAAAAAGAAGAGGAAGCGCTAAAGTCGATGGCTTCGACCATTAGATACCCGTTCCCTAACTTAAGGGAGTGCAAGAGGAGGTTTGTTTACAGGAACTCTGCTTATTTCACTAACACGCCTAGCAGATAGCGCCACCTAGCGCCACCTATCTTCTTCTTCTATAGCGCCTTCTAGCTTATAGCGCCAGCGAGCTCTTAGCACCACTAGCGTCTTGGTGGCGTATTAGTGAAAACAACTGGTTTTCCGCATGATTTTTGCAATATCCTTCTGAAACCAGAACAAAATAATAACCTTGCCATTGTATATGCCACTAATAATTGGAATCTTAGTTTCATAGGTCCCCAGAGGATGAGTTTATAACTAGTTTGGGTCATCAAAATGAGTTCTAACAGATTCCTCTAGATGCCAATTCGAAAAAAACGGCATTTACAGTACCTGGGAGACCTCTTTACCAATTTGTAGTTATACTTTTGGACTTTATAATTCCCCCAGACTATGTGCAGGCTAATGCATAAGGTGATCCCAGCATTTTTAACAAACGAGGTATTCGTATACTAAGACGACTTGCTTATAGTCTCAGACACATGTGAGCGACACAGAAGTTTTGCAAGAGGTGGCGTCACACCCACAAGAAGCCAAATTGACCATCAATGGGAAAAAAGCAATTTGTGCATAAAGGAGGAAAATGCCTGGGACATGTAATTGGCCGTGAAACTGTAGGTACAGACCCGGATAAAATTTCTGCAATCTTGGATTTCCTAAGCCTTCGTTCCATGAAACAAGTTCGCCGTGTCCTGGAGATGACGGGTTGGTACAACAAATTCATAAAGGATTTTCAAACTTTAGCTTCCCCGATTACCGACACGCCCGGGAACAGAAAGAAATTTGTTTGGACTAAGAAGCTCAACAAGCCTTTGAAATCCTAAAACAGCATATGTGCACCGCCCCTGAGTTGCATAGTCCGAGTTTTGACGCTCTTTTTTCCATCTATTGTGATGCAAGCAACATAGGGGTTGGCGCGGTCCTAATGCAGGAAGATACCGAAGGGAACGAGGTTCCAATCCCCTTTATGTCAAAGAAGTTGAATAAATGTCAATCAAATTATTCGGTGACAGAAAAAGAGTGTTTGTTTATCGTCGCGCTGAACACGCCGCAGACGAAAAGGTTGCAGATAATTCCTGTTGATAACTTTGGCTGCCTAGAGAACGGGTCCCAAGTTTGCTCAGAAAGGCCCATGAAGAGCCCTTGGCAGCACATTGTGGCATAGCAAAAATGTTAGAAAAACGTTGACGATATTTCTAATAGCCGAGTTTAGCGGTGGATGTCAAAGATTTTGTGAATAGATGTGTAAAGCGATTAAGCATCCCAGTCAGACCTTAAGACCAGCCTTGGGAAATACTGGACAGTCGGAAAGGTTTGTTCAAGGACTTTACGTCGATTTTTGAGGGCCATATCCGCGTAGCTCAGAAGTGCATATATGGCTGTTTATCGTTGTCGATCACGCTTCAAAGCTCCCGTTTTTTAAGGAATAAAAAGAATATATTCCACTATTTCGGCGTTCCGGAAACTATCATATCCGATAACGGAGTACAACAAGGCATTGCGCATTCTTATACTGCGACTTATGCTCCAAAAGCCAACGGCTCAGAATGGGTCAACCGATCTGTTTTAGAAGCTATCAATGCTTATATAGATCCAAGACGGAAAAACTGGGATAGCTAGGGACGGCATACTATGAAATCGAAGAACATCCGGGAAAATTTATTGGTAAATACCACGCAAAAGACCTAAGGCAGTAAGACGAATATACTCGACAAGGGTGTATCTCCCTTGTGATAATACCTCATTTCAAGTCATATTTTGGTGGGGGGAACTTTTAGGTAGCTTGTATGTTGGTCAAGATACGTTTCGGTCCAAAAGTAGGCAACATGAATTGGTCCATGGTTTTGGGATCTAAATGTTGCTCTTGAGCCGGAATTTTGGGAACTTACCAGTTGGTGGGTTTCTGAAGCCGACAGGTCGGACTTTGGATCCCGACCAAAAGTCTAATTGTGATGGCTATCTGTCCTAATCTGCCAGCCGACCGACAACGGCGTATATTTTCATGTGTAGTGCATTTTAAAGTCCAGTTCGCCAAAAGCCAGGCTTGCCCGAATAATCTTGAAGGAAGGTTGGCTATATTTAGGCTTAGCTCAGCTATCAGAAGAGGGGCAAAAGGCCACATACATTCCTTACATCAGCGCAGGCGCAACCGAGATGTCCCAGCAACAACAGTGGCAGCGCTAACATTTTAGACGTCATATAACGAATAGCTAGAGTAGATTTTGGTCGGAAAACCACACCGCTGCGGAATAGAAATATAAGATAAATTAACTTTAGCAAGGCCATGGTTGGAAAAATTTAACAAGGGAGAACGCTATAGTCTAGTACCTCGACTATCAGATACCCATTACTCAGCTTAAGGGACCAGAGGGAAATGGAGATATGCAAGCAACGAATCGAGATTTAAATGCGCCACCTACCGGCGGTAGACATATTTAAGCGTTATGGGCGTTAGACTGAGCGTGTCAAATATTTTTTTGAACCAATCGATAGGTATTGACGAGACCAATACATTTCAGTTAAAATTGTGTATCTAGCATAAAAATTGTGGGCGCCACAGGTTTTGGCGGTTTGTGGGCGTTATAGTGTGCGTGGCATATTCGCGTAACAAAATTGCGCTGCGTACAAAGCTACGAAATCTAAGTCTGAGATTCCGATTCTCGATAGTTTCCGAGATATCCACGTTCATACTTACGATTGTTTGAAGTTTGTGGGCGTTAAAGTGGGCGTGGAAACCTTTTTTAGGTCAGTCGATAGGTATTGATGAGAACAATGCATTTCAGTTAAAATTTGTATTTTAGCATCAAAACTGTAGGAGCCACAGTTTTGGGCGTTTTGTGGGCGTTGGAGTGGGCGTGACACTCTGCTGAATCAAACGTGCGCTGCGCAGGAATCTCAGGAATCTGCATGCCTAATCCCAGTATTGTAGCCCTAATTGTTTCCAAGATCTCAGCGTTCATACGGACAGACGGATAGACGGACATGGCTAGATCGAATTATAGTTTGACAAAAAAAGCTATCCCAAAACCTTACACAAAACCCCCTAAGTAAACCAATAGTCCCTTGCTTCATAATAGCCCAAAGACATAAATGGAAAAATTTAATTTGAAATGTACTAAAAATATAATGGTAATGATTATTTTCTATTAGAACTTACAATGTTATTAAAAATTGTATAATTAAAATAAAAAACAAGAAAGAACGCTATAGTTGAGTACCTCGACTATCAGATACCCGTTACTCAGCTAAAGGGACCAAAGGGAAATTGAGATATGCAAGAAGCAAAGCGAGATTGAAATGCGCCACCTACCGGCGGTAGACAGATTTAAGCGTTATGGGCGTTAGAGTGGATGTGGCAAATTTTTTTTTGGATTCATTGATAGGTATTGACGAGACCAATACATTTCAGTTAAAATTTTTCGTCTAGCATGAAAATTGTGGGCGCCACAGGCTTGGGCGGCTTGTGGGCGTTCGAGTGGGCGTGGCATATTCGCGTAACAAACTTGCGCTGCGCTTAAACCTACGGAATCTAAATCTGAAATCCCAATTCTCTATCTTTGATAGTTTCCGAGATATCCCCGTTCATATTTACGATTTTTTGAAGTTTGTGGGCGGTTTGTGGGCGTCAAAGTGGGCGTGGCAAACTTTTTTTTGGATCAATCGATAGGTATTGACAAGAGCAATACATTTCATTTTTTTATATTAGCATCAAAACTGTAGGAGCCACAGATTTGGGCGGTTTGTGGGCGTTAGAGTGAGCGTGGCACTCTTGCGCTGCGTAAGAAGCTCAGGAATCTGCACGCCAAATCTCAATAGTCTAGCTCTTATAGTTTCCGAGATCTCAGCGTTCATCCGGACAGACAGACAGACGGACAGACGGACATGGCTAGATCGACTCGGCTAGTGATCCTGATCAAGAATATATATACTTTATGGGGTCGGAAACGCTTCCTTCTGCCTGTTACATACTTTCCGGTTAGCGTACCTTTCTGTACAAATCAAATGGAATTCCACATAAAAAATCAACGTGGGGCCCACAACATTGGACAGAAAGATAATGATCACTAGAATAGACAGACTGTCAGTTTCTGTTTCAATACCGCTTGCAAGCTGAGCTTAAAAGCAAGCGAATCTAATCCCACTCTTTCGTTTTTTTGTTGACAAATGTTGTGAGCGCCACGTTGATTTTTTATTTGGAATTTCATGTGATTGGTACAGAAAGGTACGCTAACCGTTCATGTCACTTTCGAAATCAATATAATTTCCATGCGGAAACTATTAAACAGGAAATTACAGTGAAGAGAGGAAATGCCGGCAGAGCGATTAAGGGAGGACTTAAGTATGCCTAAAGGTATGCTGCATTTCTTGTACTTCCTTCGGATGAGAACTAAAATACACTATACAAAATTTTGTGATGACTACAGAATATGTCAGATTTACATTAAACAAATTAAAAACCCATATTTTACAAACAATTTTTTTCTAATAATTTGATTTTACAAATCTTAAGAGATAACAAGAAAAAAATTATAAAATTTTGTTTGGTCGTTTTTTCAATAATCGTTGAAGTGGAAGACTCCGAAAGTAGCAATTTTTAACGGTTCCTAAATCTTAAACGACATAATAATTTTAGTGGTATTTTTTTTTTAAATTTGTTTTCTCTCATACTTAATCATGTATTAAAATGAATTGGGTGCGTCTTCTAATTAATTTTTTAAAAATAAAAATCCGAAAATAACGTAATATTTTCCGATTTTGGTTTGGATTAGCTATATCATACAAAACTCTAATAAATTTTACTTTAAGTTCGTTGGAAATTACAACTTTTAAAAGAAAAACGCAAAAAACTGCATCCATCTAACTATCCTAGGGATGAAATTACAGATTCTTGGCCAAAAAAAATATTTGCATGCCGAACTGCTCGGCAAATAGATCTCTTTCAAACAAAGGACCACATATTTTACTGAATAACGAATGCAAATACTTAAACTTAGGTATATGTATATTATATGTTCCTCTTATTCGCTCTTTCAGTGAACGGTCGTGCTTTTGTCTTGCGCAACAAATTTTTGTCCTTTTGACCATAAACCATCGAGGTTTAGTTCATATTTTCTGACATTTATATAACTTTTTACGTCCCTAGCAACATCCGTTCGCTTCACGAGTGCATATTGATTGTTTTGTGTTTAAATTAACAAAATTACTTTGCACGTCTAATCACTGTGCAGTGTTTGTTGTTATTGTTTTTTCTAGTTGACTTCTCCTTTTCTTCCAAACGCTGTTTGAAGCGGTAAAAGTCTAAACGGTAGTTACCCACTCTCTCGCACTCTCTCATATAACTTTGTTTTTGGAATATCAAAAACTTACGCTGCCCCAGCTTACTCACTCACTCCCGCTCTCTAACTCTCTATTTTACTTGCGTAACTAAAAAAGATTCGGTATCCGAATGCGAAGGACGAGAAATTTTGCTGCATGAGACGCCCGAAAAATCTTTTGTAAATAATACAACAATGATCCCAACGCAGCATGTTGACTTAACGTCCGGAGTACCGACTGAAACTGGCAGAGCAGCCACACGGAGAAAAAAACGGAACAATACCCGTTTGATATTGTCTCCTCAATTTACACATATCACCTTTTACATATCAAATTAATACGAATTCATATCAGCATGATACGAATTCATATCAACATTTCTAATTGATATGATTTTGCATCATATTAATATATATTAATTTGATATGTTTTTCATATCAATCGTAACATCGAAAAGTCTTCGAAAAAAAAGTATGACTGTGCTTTCGTATTTTTTGTGTATTTATGGTATTAAGTATGGTACAAAAGATATTTTTTGACAGAATTGCCGCGGTCACTCTAACATTCGACGAAAAGTGAAAGTGTACAAAGTGAAACATTAACATATGTTGTGTCTTTATTTTTGCAAATGGTAAGTATCTCATTTTCATTTGTACTTGATGTTTGCCTAATTCTAAAATATTTATTTCTTGGACACTTTAACGTGCGCTTCGGTGGCTGACAACACATACTGCACTACACAAAGTCAAATGGCTGGCCAAGATGCTGAACTGGGCAAGTTGGCGTTCACCACTTCGCTGGGAAGCTTCTATCGAGGACAGAAGAAGGACTTCCTGGCGCTGATGCAAAGTTACAGGAGGCATCCGAGTACAGAGTGATCGGTCATTTACTAAAAGTCCTGTAATAATTTTTATAATTGATCCGAAATATATAAAAAATAAATATATACAGCGATCTTATGGGGTTTCAATATTTATTTGTTTAAAAGATTAAAAAAAGTAAAAACAAAACTGATTAATATTGATATTACAAACATATCAATCTGATATGAAAGTATATCAGTTTGAAATGAAAGCATATCAGTTTGATATGAAAGCATATCAGTTGGATATTACAAAATACCACAATTTGGTCACAACTTTGATATGTGCGCATATCAATCTGTTATGAAAAATACCAAATTGACATGTTCGAAAATATAAATTTCATATGTTCGGAAATATGAATATGATATGGCAACATAAGGGATCAAAATTGATATGCAAAAATACCCGATTGATGACCAGTTTTGGTATTTTATTTTCTCTGTGCATAAATGCTGAAGTACCAAAACCTGTCACATGCGTGGTACCTAAAACAGTCACCTGTGTACCTGACCTGACCTTATCCTGACCTTTCATCCCTGGAAATTACGGCCTTTATCCGTAACAAAGTTAAGATTGATGATCTGAGGGTTGAATGATTTAATTTTCCATATGCTAGGGTAGTATCATCATTTAAGATCGGTGTTCCTTGTGCTCATTTTGCAACTATGTGCTCATCTAAATTTTGGCCTGTAGGCAAATATTGCTGCTCTAGGAAGGATTACAAGGACGAGACGGCAAGTTAGGTTGGCAGACAGAAGATGCTACGGAATTAATGCAAATTTGGCAACAAACAAATGACCATGAGCCTGTTGTTTTACCCGGAGTAGTGGATTCCTTGGTGTTAGGATGGAACTTCCTGAAACAAGTTGGAATTGAGATAAGGTGTACTGGACACGAGATAATAATACCAGCCAGGAACCGACACAATGGATGGCTCGAGGAGAAGCTATCAGTAACAGTCGTTCAACAAGTAAACGAGTTGGACGATACTACAGCGTTCCTTGAAGCAGAGCTGGCAGACCTCAGCACTATGACGGGAACATCGAATATGGCAGAGCACCAGATCAAAATGAAGGATGACAAGCCAATCAAGTAGAGATACTACCCCGAGAACCCAAAAATCCAAGGGGAAATCAACGCAAATGTGGAGACTGTGTGTCGACTTCAGACAGATCAACGCGAAGTTCAGTAAAGGATGCCTACCCAATGCCCCGCATAAACTACATCCTAGATCAACTAAGGGAAGCGCGGTACATCAGCAGCTTGGACCTGAAGGATGGATACTGGCAGATCCCATTGGAAGAGAATAGCAGGCAATACACGGCGTTCACGGTACCAGGCAAAGGTCTATTTCAGTGGAGGGAAATGCCGTTCGGACTTCACTCGGCGTCGGCAACGTTTCAACGAGTGTTGGGCCAAGTAATTGGCCCCGAGATGTCACCTCACGCATTCTCATACCAGGATGACGTAATAGTTATCGGTCGCACTCTAGAGGAAGACAAGAGAAACCTTAGAGAAGTGTTCCGGCGTCTAAGTGAAGCGAACCTGAGGCTGAATCCAGAAAAATTCTTTAAGAAGGAACTGCTGTACCTCGGACATCGAGTGACCACCGAGGGAATAGGAACAGATCCAGAACAAGTAGCCGCCATCGCTGAACTGGAACCGCCATCGACCATCAAAGGGCTCCGGCAATATCCAGGAGTAGCGTCGTGGTACCGCCGGTTTGTACAAGATTTACCACCAACATACCACACCGAGCCGGCAGTGAAGACGTCGCGTCATGGAAGATGTGCGTCCCAAAGTCGCTACGGGAAACAGTGTTGAGGGAAAACCATGACGCACCGTCTGCGGGACACGTACTAAGCCGGAGGACAATTGTACGGTTGGCAGCCCGATACTACTGGCCAGGCATGCATAGAGACGCCCGAATCCACGTAAAAAAATGCGAGACTTGCATGCGGTTTAAGCCCAATCAGATGCAGGCGGCCGTGAAGATGTTGACCCAAGTGCCGGAGGAACCATGGGCCACGGTATGCGCAGACTTCGTTGGACCCCTACCAAGATCTAAGCACGGGAACCAAATGCTGCTAGTCATGATATACAGATTTTCCAAATGGACGGAACTGGTGCCCCTGCGCAGTGCGCCAGCAGAGTCGCTCAAGAAGGCGTTTAGGGAGCGCATAATCGCAAGGTACGGGGTCCCGAAGGTGGTCATAACGGACAACGGAGTACAGTTTGCGAGCCGTATCTTTAAAAGTTTCCTGGCTGATATGGGTATCAGTCAACAATTCACCGCACCATACATACCACAAGAGAATCCGACCGAACGAGCAAACAGAACAGTCAAGACCATGATTGCGCAATTCGCAGGGCAGTACCAGAGAAACTGGGACGAGAAGCGGCCGGAGATTATGCTAGCAGTGAACACGAGCACATCGGAATCCACCGGCCATACACCGGCGTTTGATAAGGAAACCCTAGGCACGGGACGAGCTACTGAGACCCCTGAGGAAAATGCCTACAAACTGAGGGAGGTATTCGAGATCGTACGGCGAAATATGGAAAAGGCGTCCCAGGACCAAGCCAGACACTATAATCTGAGAAGGAGGCAATGGTCACCAGCGGTGAGCGACATAGTATGGGCCAAGGAACATCACCTGTCCAAAGCGGCTGTAGGATTCGCTGCGAAACTAGCCCCGAGGTACGATGGCCCTTACCAGGTTGTAGATTTCGTCTCTCCGGTGATCTGCAAAATACGCCACACACATTCAAAGAAAGAACGAACCGTTCACTAAGCGAGAGTCATTCACACGCCACGCAGAAAGGACAATTACAAGGATAGGTCACAAGGACGTGGATAAGGATGGATGGTGATCCCGACCGCATGGCAACAGGATTAAGCGTCGGGCATTTGCTAGAGTCATCCGCGATTACATCAGGCGGAAAGGACACTTACGCGCACGACACAAAGACACGAGTAACGATAAGGGATCCACCCGCAAGGCAACAGCTTTCAGCGTCGGCCGCGAGCCAGAGTCAACCGATTACGCCACGTAGAAGGGAGTATGCGCGAAGGGAGACAAGCAACACAAGTCCCGCAGTCCAGACACACACCTTAGCATCCGGAGATTCCATACAGAATGCGCCGGACGAGCTCGTCCAGTTGTTACCCGAGGAAAGGGAGAGGACGGTGGAGAATCAGATCTACACCGTATGCAGCTGGTCACAAAAGATAGAAACACGCATTGCACAAACAGTTAGCAGGGGAAAAAAAAACACGGGCAAGCCCTGGAATGAAAGAGAAGTAAATGCCGGTTCAACCAAAAGTGCAACCCAACACGGGCAGAAAAGCTCTGCTGCAAACGAAGGCCAAACGTTATTCACAGCCGCTGGAGCCGTTGTACTTGGGGTTAAGGACAACGAAGGGCATAGGCTGGAAGGAGCTGAGAAAATAAAATGGAAAAGACAGGAGTAATACGCAGCAATGAGCAGCGAGCTGGGGATCGATAGCCCATGAGTATCGATGTCCCAGTGGAAACATGGGAAATATCGGCGCATGAGATTTCAAGTTGTTACGAGGAGGATGACCAGCGCTGTAGAAACTCAATGCAGTTAGGAGCGTCGCGGGAGCATCGGGGGACCAACGAGGGAGGGCCGCGGGAATCGGAACGAGTTTTAAATGTTTCCCGAGGTAGGGGGGGAATGTGAGGAGTTGAATAACTCCCCACAAATCTAAGCAGCAGCAGCTGTAACAGATGGCCGGCCGCTTACCAGATACGCGGCGAGTTCGCGTAGTAACACCGCGGCGAGGAGCTGTTGGATAAGAAGGGAGTTTGGATACCAAGGATGGAGAACAAGAGAGTTTGGAGACCAAGGATCGAGAACAAGAGAGTTTGGATACCAAGGATGGAGATCAACTGAGTTTGGAGACCAAGGAGCGGATAAGGAGAGAGTGGAGACTTGGCGGACAGAGCAAGAGTGCCATGTGGGTATAACGGAACTCCACCGGACTTTGGACTCTCCCGTGAACTTTGGACCGGGAGAAAAAGTGCCACATCTCGGCAGTGGAGCGGCACACAGGCGTGCCACAAGCATCACGGGAACTAGCGGGACGGCGGCAGTGGGCAGAACATCGGTTGCAAGCTGTGCGGCAAGGACAAGTGGGTCAAACAGGAGTCACGGACTTTGGACCCGGAGTGGAGAGATTCAGCGGGCCGTGCGCAAAAGGGGAACAACGGTTCTCGGAGGCCCTATATAAGGCCGCAGAGCGCTGGCAGCAGGATCAGTCGATCACGAGGAGTCAAACCATCAAGATCAGTTAAAGTACCAAAGTGAACAGTCAGTCAACGAGGGAGCCACAACAAGGAGAGTCGTCGGAAGCAGCGCCGTGGGAAGCATACAAGGAGCAAGATCGCCACGTCGAGACGTTCGGTATTGGGACATCAGGAATCTCCGAATTGAGACACAAGTGTCTGAGGTCCGGAAGGCATCACACGGCCAAGTCAAGGCGTTTGTTTTCCAACTTTGTTACGACCGCACTGGCGAATCGCCCGGCGGGTCTGTCAGAGTCAAGCGAAAGAAGCCTACGACGAAGAACCGTTAGCTCGGGGAGGAAAGTTGTCTAAGACCCAGCGTACCTTGCCCGACCAAGCTGGGCCTGGCGTGAAGGACGAGCGGTGGATCGATTTGCGGTTTCAAGAGGCGTTGGCCTGGAGAGCCCTGCGATTACCGGCGCAGTTCCCGAACAGGAACCGCTCAAATCCCCGAGTGCCAGAACGCCAAGCTACTAGTCAGGAAGGGCGAGCGAACGACCCGTTGAAGCAGTCAATAGGCGTTGTCCTGGAGAAGCCCAGCGACAAGACAGGAGACAGCGCAGAGGACATCGGCAGCTACGCCAGCAGACATCACCGGCAGCCACGCCACGCATTACCATCGCCGCGCGGAGCTCATTGGGGAGCGCAGGAGCGTCGCGGACGTCAAGCATTAGGGTAAAGCCGGGTGGAACGTTCGTCTGCGCTAGGCGTAAAGCAAAGTGATCTGCTAGGCAGCTTCCTGGCGATAGCCTTGACCGTCAGCGCGATCTGAGCAAGAACCTAGCGGGGCCGTCCGGGACAGAGCAAGGGACAGGTATTGCCTCGAATGGCGTTGGCCTGGAGAGCAAGTCTTGTTCACCCTAGTCTGAGATTGGTGACGCTTCCCCAAGCCTATAATGCCGAACTCTCTGCGAGTCCAAGGTGCGACAAGCGATCCCGAGGCAGTGCGTCGGAAAGAGAGCAGAGGCGGCCACTACGAGCGTCCCGAGACACAGGAGCCAGCTGACGTCGAGTCAACGCGTCGACAAGCCGAGACGAGGAGCTCCAGCAGCCGGCGGAACCAGAGCAAGGAGATACCAATACCATGAGAATAAATACCACTGTTACCATTCGAACCCTGTGTTTTCTCACTGATCTACGGGGCAGTCACGTCATATAAATTTGGTGGGACGAACAAACAATCTTCCGGGGGTAGCCGCACGAATCTCGTAGCGAGCAGACAACAAAATCAGTTCGTTACAGACTCCAGTGGCATTTGACTTAGTTGATTTAAGGACTAAACTACTATCACAGGTACCATTATCACAGCCGCAATTTATATTATCACAATTTCGATATATATTTCGAGGTAGGTGATCAAGATAGTCATCTTAAGTTGCATCAGGTACAGTGCAGTCTATAATTTTTTTGTTAAGTTCTTCAGGATTGGTATCGCATCGGGTAGTGTTGGATTAACCAATGCCTAGTTCTGAATATCAGCCCATTTCTGCTGACTTGATGTCGCCCTATTATATCTGGTAAAGAAATATTTGCGTATTTCTTGATTAATTAATTTTAAGAATTTTTATACCCTTGCAGAGGGTATAATGATTTCAGTCAGAAGCTTGCAACGCAGTGAAGGAGACGTTTCCGACCCCATAAAGTATATATATTCTTGATCAGCATCACTAGTCGAGTCGATCTAGCCATGTCCGTCTGTCCGTCCGTTTCTACGCAAACTAGTCTCTCAGTTTTAAAGCTATCGGGCTAAAACTTTCCCAAAAGTCTAATATCTTTTGCAGGTAGTATATAAGTCGGAACCAGCCGGATCGGACAACTATATCTTATAGCTCCCATAGGAATAATCGGAAAAAAAATGTTAAAAAATTATATCTTTGGTGTTTTTTAACTTATTACCTCCTTTCCTTGGAAATAACATTTTTTAATTAGTTTTGAATTTCGAATTAAATTTTATCAAAATCGGAAGACTATATCATATAGCTGCCATAGGAACGATCGTAAAATTGGTGGGAAAATAATATGAAACAAATTATAGCTTCGGTGTTCCTTAACATATAACCTCCTACGCTTGGAAATAACATTTTTTAATTCATTCTGAATTTCGAATTTAATTTTATCAAAATCGGACGACTATATCATATAGCTGCCAAAGGAACGATCGTAAAATTGGAAATAAATTTTTTAATTAGTTCTGAATTTAATTTTATTATAATCGGACGACTATATTATATAGCTGCCATAGGGACGATCGGAAAATTGGTGGGAAAATAGTATGAAACAAATTATAGTATCGGTGTTTCTTAACATATAACCTCCTACGCTCAGAAATAAATTTTTTTAATTAGTTCTGAATTTCGAATTAAATTTTATTAAAATCGGACGACTATATCATATAGCTGCCATAGGAACGATCGTAAAATCGGTGAGAAAATAATATGAAACAAATTATAACTTCGGTGTTTTTTAACATATAACCTCCTTCGCTTGGAAATAACATTTTTTAATTCATTCTGAATTTCGAATTTCATTTTATCAAAACCGGACGACTATATCATATAGCTGCCATAGGGACGATCGTAAAATTGGTGGGAAAATAATATGAAACAAATTATAGTATCGGTGTTCCTTAACATATAACCTCCTACGCTTGGAAATAAAATTGTTTAATTAGTTCTGAGTTTCGAATTAAATTTTATTAAAATCGGACGACTATATCATATAGCTGCCATAGGAACGATCGTAAAATCGGTGAGAAAATAATATGAAACAAATTATAACTTCGGTGTTTTTTAACATATAACCTCCTTCGCTTGGAAATATCAATTTTTAATTCATTCTGAATTTCGAATTTCATTTTATCAAAATCGGACGACTATATCATATAGCTGCCATAGGGACGATCGGAAAATTGGTGGGAAAATAATAAGAAACAAATTAAAGCTTCGGTGTTTTTTTTTAACATAAAACCTCTTAAGCTTGGAAATTACATTTTTTTAAATTAGTTTTGAATTTCGAATTAAGTCTTATCAAAATCGGACGACTACATCATATAGCTGCTATAGGAACGATCGGAAAATTGGTGGAAAAATAATAGGAAACATATTATAGATTCGGTGTTTTTCAACATATAACCTCCCACGCTTGGAAACAACATATTTTAGTTAGTTCTGAATTTCGAATTTAATTTTATGAAAATCGGACGACTATATCATATAGCTGCCATAGGAACGATCGGAAAATTGGTAGGAAAATAATATGAAACAAATTATAGCTTCGGTGTTTTTTGACATATTATCTTATACCATTGGGAATATCATTTTTTGTGTTTTTAAATTTAATAAATATAACTGCAAGGGTATATAAGCTTCGGCTTGCCGAAGCTAACTTCCTTTCTTGTTTTCTTTGAGTTTTCTATTGCGCTGCGTGCTGGCTTGTCTTGTATCGCTTCCATTTTTTAAAAGCAGTATCACGTTTGTGAATAAGTACTTTAATTGCTGACTTAAACCATGGATTTTCACTTGGCTTGGTCATTTTCGTCACTAATGATAATAATCGATTATATAAGTATATTATATTAACTTTTAGGATAGTCAATTGAGAATTAATATTTGTTTAGTCATAAATAGAGTTCCAGTCACATAAATTACAGTCGGTACTCAGCAAGGCGTAGTCAATATTTTTAAAGTCCCTATAAATAATATGGTTTTCAGTTAAGTCTGTATTAATATTATAAATTAAATAAATTAGATCGTGTTTTGAAAACATTGGCATTGAAAGTTGACGGAAAAGTTGATGGAAATTTAATCACAGTCAGTTGCAAAAAATAAGTCAAGTTGAGTATCACAGTGGTTTAGAGTTTACTAAATTTAAGCGAAGAGATTCGATGTCGTCCGGTAATTTATATTCCTTTAGAATATTGCTGTTGAAGTCCCCAGGGATAACATCCGAATAGGGTATAGATGTAGAGGACAATAAGTCTATTAAATTTTGGTAATCAAAAATCGTGTTGGTCTATAAACGCAGCCTATTAAAGTTTTTGATGAGTATAATGTATTTGTGATCTGAACAAATATCCATTCAACGGAGCTATCACTCGGATGTTTACAGACAAACTATGCATTAAGACGTTTACTTACATATATGACTACTCCCCCGGCGTGGCTAACTCGGTCGGAACGAAAGAGATCATAACAACTACACTCTACTAACGAATCACGAACATAAGACGTAAACCACGTTTCGGACAAACATATAACATCAATGTTAGAAATAACAAATAAATACTTAAATTCATCAATTTTATTCACTAAGCTTTGAGCGTTAATATGGCATGCACGAAGGCCAGTTCTCTGATTACCAAGTACTCTAAGCATCGTATAGCTGCTCGCACTCGGCGAGCATACATTGTCATCCATCATCAACAGACCAGACAACCAGAACCGCATACGCACCTATTGCTTTTGATATAATAATTAGTCTACGCACCACTACGAAACACAAAAAAGAGTCTTGAGAGAACGGGAGATACCTAATTAAGAGAGTCGTAATTTTAAGAGTTTGAAAAATCTTAAGTCTAATTTAGAGAGAATATATTAAATTAAAGTACTAAGTTAAAATTACATTATGATACAGGAACATATCAACGGAAAAATCCCTCTTAATTCGCTGCGACTCCGTCCATCGCAGATGACGAAGGTGCAGCTCGCGACGATGAAGAGAGCTGAGAAGAGAGAGGAGAGGCTGGCTTATCAGCGGCAAGGTCTTGCGAGAGCGCCAAAAGCTGATCCACACTCTCGATCCAGTAGAATTTATCACTGCACCGGACGTGGACTAGACCTCTGCGGGTAAACACAGCAGAGAGCAGTCTGCGCTTTTTAAGCTTCATTGCCTCTTTAAGTATTACATAGTGCTCCCTCTGGAGCTGGTCATTGACATAGAGAGCGGCTTGTGAGTCGAAGCCCACCACATGCAAACTCAGTTGTTGTTTTGCTGTGCGACGATAAGCTCCGATACAGCGCAGCAGCGTGACTGTTTCGTGCTGATTTCCATGCGTATTATGACCACCGGGTCTACAGAAGAGAGGAATAGTTTCTTGTGGCGGTGCTAGCTTAAGTGAAAACAAGAAAGGAAGTTAGCTTCGGCAAGCCGAAGCTTATATACCCTTGCAGCTATATTTATTAAATTTAACAAGGAAGAACGCTATAGTCGAGTACCTCGACTATGAGATACCCGTTACTCAGCTAAAGGGACCAAAGGAAAATGGAGATATGCAAGCAGCAAAGCGAGATTGAAATGCGCCACCTACCGGCGGTAGACAGATTTAAGCGTTGTGGGCGTTAGAGTGGGCGTGGCAAAGTTTTTTTTGAATCAATCGATAGGTATTGACAAGACCAATACATTTCAGTTAAAATTTTTTATCTAGCATGGAAATTGTGGGCGCCACAGGCTTGGGCGGTTTGTGGGCGTTAGAGTGGGCGTGGCATATTCGCGTGATAAATTTGCGCTGCGCTCAAGCCTACGGAATCTAAATCTGAAATCCCATTTACTTATCTTTGATATTTTCCGAGATATCCGCGTTCATATTTACGATTTTTTGAAGTTTGTGGGCGTAAAAGTGGGCGTGGCAAACTTTTTTTGGGTCAATCGATAGGTATTGATGAGAACAATACATTTCAGTTAAAATTTTTATTCTAGCATGAAAACTGCAGGAGCCACAGTTTTGGGCGGTTTGTGGGCGTTAGAGTGGGCGTGGCACTCTGCTGAAACAAACTTGCGCTGCGTAAGAAGCTCAGGAATCTGCACGCCTAATCTCAATAGCCTAGCTCTTATAGTTTCCAAGATCTCAGCGTTCATCCGGACGGACAGACAGACGGACAGACGGACAGACGGACAGACGGACATGGCTAGATCGACTCGGCTAGTGATCCTGATCAAGAATATATATACTTTATGGGGTCGGAAACGCTTCCTTCTGCCTGTTACATACTTTTCGACGAATCTAGTATACCCTTTTACTCTACGAGTAACGGGTATAAAAACACAAAATATGGCATTCCCAATGGTATAGGATAATATGTCAAAAAACACCGAAGCTATAATTTGTTTCATATTATTTTCCTACCAATTTTCCGATCGTTCCTATGGCAGCTATATGATATAGTCGTCCGATTTTGATAAAATTAAATTCGAAATTCAGAACTAACTAAAAAATGTTATTTCCAAGCGTTGGAGGTTATATGTTGAAAAACACCGAATCTATAATATGTTTCCTATTATTTTTCCACCAATTTTCCGATCGTTCCTATAGCAGCTATATGATGTAGTCGTCCGATTTTGATAAAAATTAATTCGAAATTCAAAACTAATTAAAAAAAATGTCATTTCCAAGATTAAGAGGTTTTATGTTAAAAAAAAACACCGAAGCTTAATTTGTTTCTTATTATTTTCCCACCAATTTTCCGATCGTCCCTATGGCAGCTATATGATATAGTCGTCCGATTTTGATAAAATTAAATTCGAAATTCACAATGAATTAAAAAATGTTATTTCCAAGCGTAGGAGGTTATATGTTAAACAACACCGAAGTTATAATTTGTTTCATATTATTTTCCCACCGATTTTACGATCGTTCCTATGGCAGCTATATGATATAGTCGTCCGATTTTAATAAAATTTAATTCGAAATTCAGAACTAATTAAAAAAATGTATTTCCAAGTGTGGAGGTTATATGTTAAGGAACACCGATACTATAATTTGTTTCATATTATTTTCCCACCAATTTTACGATCGTTCCTATAGCAGCTTTAACTTAATTCGACATTCAAAACTAATTAAAAAAAATGTCATGTCCAAGCCTAAGAGGTTTTATGTTAAAAAAAAACACCGAAGCTATAATTTGTTTCATATTATTTTCCCACCAATTTTCCGATCGTCCCTATGGCAGCTATATGATATAGTCGTCCGATTATGATAAAATTAAATTCAAAACTAATTAAAAAATTTATTTCCAATTTTACGATCGTTCCTTTGGCAGCTATATGATATAGTCGTCCGATTTTGATAAAATTTAATTCGAAATTCAGAATGAATTAAAAAATGTTATTTCCAAGCGTAGGAGGTTATATGTTAAGGAACACCGAAGCTATAATTTGTTTCATATTATTTTCCCACCAATTTTACGATCGTTCCTATGGCAGCTATATGATATAGTCTTCCGATTTTGATAAAATTTAATTCGAAATTCAGAACTAATTAAAAAATGTTATTTCCAAGCGTAGGAGGTTATATGTTAAGGAACACCGAAGCTATAATTTGTTTCATATTATTTTCCCACCAATTTTACGATCGTCCCTATGGCAGCTATATGACATAGTCGTCCGATTTTGATAAAATTAAATTCGAAATTCAGAATGAATTAAAAAATGTTATTTCCAAGCGCAGGAGGTTATATGTTAAAAAACACCGAAGTTATAATTTCTTTCATATTATTTTCCCATCGATTTTACGATCGTTCCTATGGCAGCTATATGATACAGTCGTCCGATTTTGATAAAATTTAATTCGAAATTCAGAACTAATTAAAAAATGTTATTTCCAAGCGTAGGAGGTTATATGTTAAGGAACACCGAAGCTATAATTTGTTTCATATTATTTTCCCACCAATTTTACGATCGTTCCTATAGCAGCTTTATGATGTAGTCGTCCGATTTTGATAAAACTTAATTCGAAATTCAAAACTAATTAAAATATTGTATTTCCAAGCGTAGGAGGTTATATGTTAAGGAACACCGATACTATAATTTGTTTCATATTATTTTCCCACCAATTTTACGATCGTTCCTATAGCAGCTTTATGATGTAGTCGTCCGATTTTGATAAAACTTAATTCGAAATTCAAAACTAATTAAAAAAAATGTCATGTCCAGGCCTAAGAGGTTTTATGTTAAAAAAAAACACCGAAGCTATAATTTGTTTCATATTATTTTCCCACCAATTTTCCGATCGTCCCTATGGCAGCTGTATAATATAGTCGTCCGATTATAATAAAATTAAATTCAGAACTAATTAGAAAATTTATTTCCAATTTTACGATCGTTCCTTTGGCAGCTATATGATATAGTCGTCCGATTTTGATAAAATTAAATTCGAAATTCAGAATGAATTAAAAAATGTTATTTCCAAGCGTAGGAGGTTATATGTTAAGGAACACCGAAGCTATAATTTGTTTCATATTATTTTCCCACCAATTTTACGATCGTTCCTATGGCAGCTATATGATATAGTCTTCCGATTTTGATAAAATTTAATTCGAAATTCAAAACTAATTAAAAAATGTTATTTCCAAGGAAAGGAGGTAATAAGTTAAAAAACACCAAAGATATAATTTTTTAACATTTTTTTTCCGATTATTCCTATGGGAGCTATAAGATATAGTTGTCCGATCCGGCTGGTTCCGACTTATATACTACCTGCAAAAGATATTAGACTTTTGGGAAAGTTTTAGCCCGATAGCTTTAAAACTGAGAGACTAGTTTGCGTAGAAACGGACGGACAGACGGACATGGCTAGATCGACTCGTCTAGTGATGCTAATCAAGAATATATATACTTTATGGGGTCGGAAACGTCTCCTTCACTGCGTTGCAAGCTTCTGACTGAAATCATTATACCCTCTGCAAGGGTATAAAAAACACCGAAGCTATAATTTGTTTCTTATTATTTTCCCACCAATTTTCCGATCGTCCCTATGGCAGCTATATGATATAGTCGTCCGATTTTGATAAAATTAAATTTGAAATTCAGAATGAATTAAAAAATGTTATTTCCAAGCGTAGGAGGTTATATGTTAAAAAACACCGAAGTTATAATTATTTTCCCACCGATTTTACGATCGTTCCTATGGCAGCTATATGATATAGTCGTCCGATTTTAATAAAATTTAATTCAAAATTCAGAACTAATTAAAAAATTGTATTTCCAAGCGTAGGAGGTTATATGTTAAGGAACACCGATACTATTATTTGTTTCATATTATTTTCCCACCAATTTTACGATCGTTCGTTAATGATGTAGTCGTCCGATTTTGATAAAACTTAATTCGAAATTCAAAACTAATTAAAAAAAATGTCATGTCCAGGCCTAAGAGGTTTTATGTTAAAAAAAAACACCGAAGCTATAATTTGGTTCATATTATTTTCCCACCAATTTTCCGATCGTCCCTATGGCAGCTGTATAATATAGTCGTCCGATTATAATAAAATTAAATTCAGAACTAATTAAAAAATTTATTTCCAATTTTACGATCGTTCCTTTGGCAGCTATATGATATAGTCGTCCGATTTTGATAAAATTAAATTCGAAATTCAGAATGAATTAAAAAATGTTATTTCCAAGCGTAGGAGGTTATATGTTCAAAAACACCGAAGTTATAATTTGTTTCATATTATTTTCCCACCGATTTTACCATCGTTCCTATGGCAGCTATATGATATAGTCGTCCGATTTTGATAAAATTAAATTCGAAATTCAGAACTAATTAAAAGATGTTATTTCCAGGCGTTGGAGGTTATATGTTGAAAAACACCGAAGCTATAATATGTTTCATATTATTTTCACACCAATTTTACGATCGTTCCTATGGCAGCTATATGATATAGTCTTCCGATTTTGATAAAATTTAATTCGAAATTCAAAACTAATTAAAAAATGTTATTTCCAAGGAAAGGAGGTAATAAGTTAAAAAACACCAAAGATATAATTTCTTAACATTTTTTTTTTCCGATTATTCCTATGGGAGCTATAAGATATAGTTGTCCGATCTGGCTGGTTCCGACTTATATACTACCTGCAAAAGATATAAGACTTTTGGGAAAGTTTCAGCCCGATAGCTTTAAAACTGAGAGACTAGTTTGCGTAGAAACGGACGGACAGACGGACAGACGGACATGGCTAGATCGACTCGTCTAGTGATGCTGATCAAGATTATATACACTTTATGGGGTCGGAAACGTCTCCTTCACTGCGTTGCAAACTTCTGACTGAAATCATTATACCCTCTGCAAGGGTATAAACATAGCTGGTTATACAGCACCTTCAAGTTTTCCCCCTTAATACGAACTTACCAGTTGGTGGGTTTCTGAAGCCGACAGGTCGGACTTTGGATCCCGAACCGAAGTCTAATTCTGATGGCTATCTGTCCTAATCTGCCAGCCGACCGACAACGGCGTATATTTTCATGTGTAGTGCATTTTAAAGTCCAGTTCGCCAAAAGCCAGGCTTGCCTGAATAATCTTGAAGGAAGGTTGGCTATTTTCAGGCTCAACTCAGCTATCAGAAGAGGGGCAAAAGGCCACATACATTCCTTACATCAGCGCAGGCGCAACCGAGAAGTCCCAGCAACAACAGTGGCAGCGCTAACACTTTAGACGCCATTCTACATTTTACCTTTATAGAGTAGGCACAGCAGCCGATATAACGAATAGCTAGAGTAGATTTTGGTCGGCAAATCACACCGCTGCGGAACAGAAATATAAGATAAATTAACTTAAGCAAGGCCATGGTTGGAAAAATTTAACAAGGGAGAACGCTATATACTAGTACGTCGACTATCAGATACCAGTTACTCAGCTTAATGGGCCCAGAGGGAAATGGAGATATGCAAGCAACGAATCGAGATTAAAATGCGCCACCTACCGGCGGTAGACATATTTAAGCGTTATGGGCGTTAGAGTGGCCGTGTCAAATATTTTTTTGAATCAATCGATAGGTATTGACGAGACCAATACATTTCAGTTAAAATTGTGTATCTAGCATAAAGATTGTGGGCGCCACAGGTTTTGGCGGTTTGTGGGCGTTATAGTGTTCGTGGCATATTCGCGTAACAAAATTGCGCTGCGTAAAATGCTACGGAATCTAAGTCTGAGATCCCGATTCTCTATCTTTGATAGTTTCCGAGATATCCACGTTCATACTTACGATTTTTTGAAGTTTGTGGGCAGTTTGTGGGCGTTGAAGTGGGCGTGGAAACCTTTTTTAGGTCAGTCGATAGGTATTGATGAGAACAATGCATTTCAGTTAAAATATTCTAGCATTAAAACTGTAGGAGCCACAGTTTTGGGCGTTTTGTGGGCGTTTGAGTGGGCGTGACACTCTGCTGAAACAAACGTGCGCTGCGCAGGAATCTCAGGAATATGCATGCCTAATCCCAGTATCGTAGCTCTGATAGTTTCCGAGATCTCAGCGTTCATACGGAGAGACGGATAGACGGACATGGCTAGATCGACTCGGCTGGTGATCCTGATCAAGAATATATGCACTTTATGGGGTCGGAAACGCTTCCTTCTGCCTGTTACATACCTTCCGACGAATCTAGTATACCCTTTTACTCTACGAGTAACGAGTATAAAAATACTACATATTTAAAAGCAACCGAATAATACGCCACAAGCAGCAGATGCAGCAGCAGTTTAGTTTAAGTAGATGTAAGAGACTTAATAGCAAAAAAAATGCATTTGGTGGCATTTATAATTTAAGCCAGTTTGTTTCAAGATGCTTTCTTTTTTTTGTGGCTCCTTATCAAAAAAATTTGTATCGATATTTTGCAATCGTGTAAAAACGAGGTTATTAGCGTGTTAAAAGGGGGATGGAACCAAATTTGTAACCGTGTAAGACCGAGTTCGTGCAAAAAGATTCAGTGTTAAGCGAGGGTGAAGTTTAGAGCAATTCCCTTCCCTCAATTTCCATTCCTTTTCCCTTTTATCTCTTCCAATCAGCCTTACTCGTAGCCACCAATTTTCGGCGTAAGCTAGGCAAATAGTTAGCACAAATGGGTTTGCAGCTTTAGGTCGCGTGAGAGGGACCGAGAGAGAACAAAACAAAGAGCTCTCCCTCTCTCTTACATTATGTAGTTAAAGTAAAGCCAGGTCAACTTAAGCGATCAAAGTATTTGTTTAGTCATCAGTACATAAAAATCAATACTTTAAATTATAGTTTGATAAAAAAAGCTATCCCAAAACCTTACACAAAACCCCCTAAGTAAACCAATAGTCCCTTGCTTCATAATAGCCCAAAGACATAAATGGAAAAATTTAATTTGAAATATAGTAAAAATATAATGGTAATGATTATTTTCTATTAGAACTTACAATTTAATTAAAAATTGTATAATTAAAAAAAAAAACAAGGAAGAACGCTATATGCGAGTACCTCGACTATCAGATACCCGTTACTCAGATAAAGGGACCAAAGGGAAATTGAGATATGCAAGCAGCAAAGCGAGATTGAAATGCGCCACCTACGCTATCTCAATATATGGTTTTGTGGGTGGTAGACAGATTTAAGCGTTATGGGCGTTAGAGTGGGCGTGGCAAACATTTTTTTTTGGTCAATCGATGGGTATTGACGAGACTAATACATTTCAGCAAAATTTTTTTTCTAGCATGAAAATTGTGGGCCTTACAGGCTTAGGCGGTTTGAGGGCGTTATAGTGGGAGTGGCAAACTTTTTCTTGGATCAGTCGATAGGTATTGACGAGACTAATACATTTCAGTCAGTCATTTGTGTCTAGCAATAAAATTATGGGCGCCACAGGATTGGGCGGCTTGTGGGCGTTCGAGTGGGCGTGGCACAAGCTTGCGCTGCGCAAGAAGCTCAGGAATCTGCATGCCTAATCCCAATAGCCTAGCTCTTATAGATTCCGAGATCTCAGCGTTCATCCAGACGGACAGACGGACAGACAGACGGACTTGGCTAGATCGACTCGGCTAGTGATCCTGGTCAAGAATATATATACTTCATGGGGTCGGAAACCCTTTTCAACACGAGTAACGGGTATAATTAATTGAACGAAGCTTGGGGATTAGTTAAATCTGAAGCTATGGCCAATTGAATCCAATCCAATTTAAATTAAATTGGTACCTTGGCTAACTTAAGAACTCGCGGATTTTTGTTAACCACCACTAAAGTGCCGGTTGTGAATTCATCGTGCTCTGTAATTTTGCAAATTTCCTAACTAATATCTGTGGTACTGGTGTTACTGTTTTTTAACAAAGCCTACCATAACCGCCGTGTTTATGTTTAAAGCTTCCTTTTACCTATTAAATATTTTCCGACGAATCTAATATACCCTATTATTTTACGAATAACGGGTTTAAGAAGCCATTTAAAAATGTATAATTCGGTTGTACTTATCGGATCAAGCAACCTTTTTATTGCAAGTTCGAATTATGTGTATCAGAATTTTTCCTTATGAATAACTTGGTAACCTGATCCCCAAAAGTGAGTCCACAGTGAACTCCCAGATACTGTGAGGAGTTGAATAACTCCCCACAAATCTTAACAGCAGCAGTTTGGAGTTTGGAGTCCAAGAATGGAGAACAAGGCAGTTTGAAGACCAAGGAGCGTATAATGAGAGAGTGGAGACTTGGCGGGCAGAGCAAGAGTGCCGTGTGCAAAAATAATAACGGAACTCCACCGGACTTTGGACTCTGCCGTGAACTTTGGACCGAGAGAAGAAGTGCCACATCTCGGCAGTGGAGCGGCACACAGGCGTGCCACAAGCATCACAGGAACCAGCGGGACGGAGGCAGTGGGCAGAACATCGTTTAGAAGCTGTGCGTTAAAATCAGTTAAAATACCAAAGTGAACAGTCAGTCAACCAAGTAATCTACGAGGGAGCCACAACAAGGCGAGTCGCCGGAAGCAGAGCCGTGGGAAGCATACAAGGAGCAAGATCGCCACGTCGAGACATTCGGGATTGGGACATAAGGAATCTCCGAATTAAGACAAAAGTGGCTGAGGTCCGGAAGGCATCACACAGCTAAGTTAAGGCGTTTGGTTTCCAACTTTGTCACGACCACACCCTGGCGAATCGCCCGGCGGGTCTCTCAGAGTCAAGCGAAAGAGGCCTACGACGAAGAACCGTGAGCACGTGGAGGAAAGTTGTGTAAGACCCAGCGAACCTTGCCCGACCAAGCAGGACCTGGCGTGAAAGACGAGCGGTGGATCGATTTGTGTTTTCAAGAGGCGTTGGCCTGGAGAGCCCTGCGATTACCGGTGAAGATCCCGAACAGCAACCGCCCAAATCCCCGAGTGCCAGAACGCCAAGCTACTAGTCAGGAAAGGCGAACGAACGATCCGTTGAAACATTCAAGTGGCGTTGTCCTGGAGAAGCCCAGCGGCAAGGCAGGAGACAGCGCAGAGGACATCGGCAGCGACGCCAGCCGGGTGGCCCGGAGAGCAAGGCTTGTTCACCCTTATCTGAGAACGGCGACGCTTCCCTAAGCCCGAAAGGCCGAACTCTCTGCGAGTCCATGGCACGACAAGCGACCCTGAGGCACCGCGTCGGCAAGCGAACAGAGGCGGCCACTACGAGCGTCCCGAGACACAGGAGCCAACGGACGTAGAGTCAACGCGTCGACAAGCCAGGACGAGGAGCACCAGCAGCCGGCGGAACCAGAGAAAGGAGATACCGAGGCAATCCCAGCCACACACCCGGTGTACTAACAACACGAGAATAAAACCCACTGTCATTACTCAAACCCTGTGTTTTCTCACTGATCCACGAGGCAGTCACGTAATATAAATTTGGTTGGACGAACACACTGTAACGAACTGATTTTGTATGTCTGCTCGCTACGAGATTCGTGCGGCTAGCTCAGAAGATTGTGTGTTCGTCCCATCAAAATTATATGACGTGACTGCCCCGTAGATCAGTGAGAAAACAAGGGGGTTCAAATGGTAACAGTGGGATTTATTCTCGTGGTATTGGTACAGCGGGTGTGTGGCTGGACTGGCTTCTGTATCTCCTTGCTCTGGTTCCGCCGGCTGCTGGTCTCCTCCTTCTGGCTTGTCGACGCGTTGACTCGGCTTCCGCTTGTCTCCTGGGTCTCGGGACGCTCGTAGTGGCGGCCAAAGTTGGAAAACGAACGCCTTGACTTAGCCGTGTGATGCCTTCCGGAACTCAGCCACTTGCGTCTCAATTCGGAGATTCCTGATGTCCCAATCCCGAACGTCTCGACGTGGCGATCTTGCTCCTTGTGTGCTTCCCACGGCGCTGCTTCCGACGACTCGCTTGGTTGTAGCTCCCTCGTAGATTACTTGCTTGACTGACTGTTCACTTGGTACTTGAACTGATCTTGAAGGTCTGACTTCTCGTGATCGACTGATCCAGCTACCAGCGCTCTGCGGCCTTATATAGGGCCTCCGGGAACCGTTATTTCCCTTTTGCGCACGGCCCGCTGGATCTCTCCACTCCGGGTCCAAAGTCCGTGCCTCCTGGTTGACCCACTTGTCCTTCACGTACCGCTTCCAACCGATGCTCTGCCCACAGCTGCCGTCCCGCTGATTCTCATGATGTTTGTGGCACGCCTGTGTGCCACTCCACTGCCGAGATGTGGCACTTCTTCTCCCGGTCCAAAGTTCACGGGAGAGTCCAAAGTCCGGTGGAGTTCCGTTATCCGCTTTTGCACACGGCACTCTTGCTCTGCCCGCCAAGTCTCCATTCTCTCATTCTCCGCTCCTTGGTCTCCAATCTCTCCTGATCTCCAACCTTGGTCTCCAAACTCTCTCGTTCTCCATCCAAGTCTCCAAACTCTCCTGTTCTCCATCCAAGTCTCCAAACTCTTTTGTTCTCCATCCAAGTCCCCAAACTCTCTTCGCCGCGCCGTTACTACGCGAATTCGCCGCGTATCTGGTAAGCGGCCGGCCCTCTGCTACTGCTTCTATTTGTGGGGAGTTATTCAACTCCTCACATTCTTCCCTTACTTCGGGAAACATTTAAAACTGGTTCCTACTCTCCGGCGTTTCCTTGCTTATCCTAGCCTTCGAGTCCTTGTGATTCCCGCGGCGCTCCCTCGTTGCTCCCTCGATGCTCCCTCGACGCTCTTAACTCCGTTGAGTTTCTACAGCGCTGGTCATCCTCCTCGTAGCAACTTGAATCTCCCGCGCCGATATTCTCCCTGGCTCCACTGGGACATCGATACTCATGGGCAATCGATCCCCAGCTCGCTGCTCATTGCTGCGTTCCACTCCTTTTATCGCTTCCTCCGCCTGGTCACACCATTCGTGCGTGATCGATGTTCATTCGCATATCGATATCGACGGTGCGGCGTTGCCACCTGCTCGTTGCGATATTTCCACCTTTGGCCGATATTACCATTTTCGTGTACCCATCGATCGCACTATCGTCTAGTGCCAATCGATCGCCTATCGAGGCGCCCCCTTCCCTGGCTCGTGGTGATTTTGCAATTTTTCATAGGTAAGTTTCTTTTGCATTTCCTTTACTCCTTCTCATCTTATCCTTCTCTCTCCTTTCGTCCTCTCTCGCCCTTCACTCGTCCTCTATCGGCTGCACCAGACTCCATATTGGCAGCTCTCGAGAGCGGGTGCGGAGAGGACTTCGCATTCACTTTGCCATCGGGACAGCAGGTAAGTACTTGACGTTCATTTCTTCTTCCTGTACTAAAACCATTTGACTTACAGGTTGCTGGAGTGGCCCATGCATGCCCCGTTCTTCTTCCAGCCACCCCCAATCAAACTCTTGGCCCCGTACCCCCTTCTCTTGCTACTGGGAAACCATTGTGTTTTTTTTTGTTTATTTATTGAGTGAACACCCGGATGCCCGCGACTCCGAGCCTCACCCGGTACCTCCTTCCGCCTTCGTTAACAAGGACGCAACGCCTGCCGCCTTTCCGCCGTGCCGTCGCGACCGCGGGTGCCTCCTCAATTCCCTCCGGCCACTCGCTCCTGGCAACCTCGCGCCAATCGCCTTCTTCCGGGGCCGATACTTGCCGCATGAACTGGGGCCGCGGGCGCGTCGATCCGGGCGTCGAAGTTTGACGCTGCAACGGAGGTCTTTGGGTGGCCGGTGGCTCGGGCCACACCCACGGTCCCTTCTCCAGCGACTCCGCCTCCCCCGTCGTTGCCGTCGTCGCCGGTGTTGGCGGACCCGTGCTTGGTGTCGGCGGGACCCACGCATCCTGTCGGCTTCTCGTCCGGGGGTCCCGAGGATTCACCCTGGGTACCCCCTCCTCCCATATCCTTGGCTCTTCCTTCGTCGGTCCTGTCGCGGGCCCCTCGGGCCATGTCCAGATCAGCGTCTGCTGCCGCCACCGCACGCCCTCGGCCACGAACGCCCGTGTGCTGTGGCTCACGTGCGCGCCCGGCACCTCCGTCCGCACCGCCGACGGCTCCTCCGCCCGTGCCTGGTGGACTTCCTCCTTCTGCGGTTGTGGCATCGGCTGCGCGGTCGACTCCTCGCTTGGCGTTCGCTCCTCCGGTCGCTGTGGCTCTATGTATCGCGGCGTGTGTGGCCGGACCGGCCTCCACGGCGGCGTGGCCAACCGTGCTCCTCCGTTGCCGTCTCGAGCGTCGTCTGTGAGCCACTCCCCCTCGTAGCGGGGAGTGGGTGGTACCTCGGGCAACCACCGCGGAGGGGATGGCGCGCATGGCTCGTCCCCATCCTCGCTCCTCGGACTGGGCTCCTCGGCCGCGTATCTGGGGGTGAGTGGCACTTCCCACGCGTCCTCCACCGGTGCCTCCCACAGCCGTCGCTCCTCTTCCTCCGCCTCTCGCAAGCGGGCATGCCATCGCGCCGCCTCCGCCTCGTGGTCCTGCCGCAGCCGCGCCTGCCATCTCGCCTCCGTCGACCGCTGCTGCTCCTCGTCCGACGGCTCCCGGTCTCGGAACCGTTTCTGAGTCTCCTCGGTGGCCCGACAGACATCCTCCGAGTGGCTCCTCGGGAGTTCCGCTCCTCCGATGTCCATCGTCCCGCGCGGTATGCGACCGCCCGCCGCCGCCTTCCGGAGTCGCCACTCTCTCTCCTCGACGACGGGATCGCCGACCACCTCCACGTCGCTGTCGGAGCTCACCGCGGGTTCTGGTGCGGAGTCCTCGTCTCGGGTCCGCTCCAGGGCCCGCCGCGGAGCTCGGGTAGCCCGGGTCTCCGACCATCCTTGCCCCGGGCGAGGTTCCTGGAGGGCCGCCATCCTCCTGCGTGCTTCGGCTCTGGTGACGCGTGTGCTCATCTTGGTGTTCTGATTTTTAGTGCTCGACCGTCGCCAGGCTCCCCATACATGAAACCTCGGTTGCGCGCCTTCCTTTTGCCCGATACCGTTATGTCCTTTCTTTGGGGCGCTCGCTCTCTTACGGTACAGCTCTCTTTGCTGTACCGTCTTCCCCCTTTCTTCGTAAGCCACAAGTTTTACTCCCTCAGATCACCGTGGAACTCTGGATGCTGCGGTTCGTTGTACCTCCCGGTTCCGTAACCAACTTGCTTGAGGCCCTACCTTGATCACCCTTGGTGAGTATTCTTGGAAGTTGTCCTTGGGCCTACACCTTGCTTCGGGACGTTCCTGGTTGGTATCCTTGGTATCCTTGGGGCTTTATTGGGGTATCCTTGAGGTGTCTTTCGAGTACTATTGGGGTATCCTTGGGTATCCTTGGGGTATCGTTGGGCTATCCCTAGGGTATCCTTCGGGTGTCCTTTGGGTACACTTAGAGGTATTGTTGGGGTGTCCTTCGGGTATCCTTTGGGCACACTTAGGGTATCCTTCGGGTGTCCTTTGGGTACACTTAGAGGTATTGTTGGGGTGTCCTTCGGGTATCCTTTGGGCACACTTAGGGTATCCTTCGGGTGTCCTTTGGGTACACTTAGAGGTATTGTTGGGGTGTCCTTCGGGTATCGTTGGGCTATCCCTAGGGTGTCCTTCGGGTGTTGTTGGGGTATCCTTGGTGACGTGATGTGCTTTAGCTACTGTTGTTGTCGACCTTGTCCGTGTCCTTCCCGCATGGCCTAACCACGGATGACTCTGGCAACTGCCCGACGCTGAATCCTGTTGCCATTGCGGGTGGATCCCTGTACGTTACCCGTATCCTTGTGATGTTTTTTAAGTGTCCCTTCCGCCTGGCGTAATCGCGGATGACTCTGGCAACTGCCCGACGCTGAATCCTGTTGCCTTGCGGGTGGATCCCTATATGTTATCCGTATCCTTGTGCTGTTTTGTAAATGTCCCTTCCGCCTGGCGTAATCGCGGATGACTCTGGCAACTGCCCGACGCTGAATCCTGCTGCCTTGCGGTTGGATCCCTTTATGTTACTCGTATCCTTGTGCTGTTTTGTGAGTGTCCCTTCCGCCTGGCGTGATCGCGGATTACTCTGGCACCTGCCCGAAGCTGAATCCTGCTGCCTTGCGGTTGGATCCCTATATGTTACCCGTATCCTTATGACCTATATTTATGGTTGATCTTCCTGCGTGGCGTTTGGATGACTCTCGCTTCGGCCTGACGCATAATCCTTTGGCCTCGCAGTCTAGATCAACGAGAAATCCTTATCCATGTCCTTGTGCTATCCTGATTGTCCTTTCCGTGTGACGTATGGATGACTCTCGCTTCGGCCTGACGCCTATTGTTAGACATCTGACGTTTCTGCTGTCTGCTCGTTTTGTTGTTGCTTGAGCTCGCCAACGTGAACCGTCCTTTATTTCTTCGACTGTGTGTGGCGAATTTTGCAGATCACTGGAGAGACGAAATCTACCACCTGGTAAGGGCCATCGTACCTCGGGGCTAGTTCTGCAGCGAATCCTTCAGCCGCTTTGGACAGGTGATGTCCCTTGGCCCACACTATGTCGCCCACCGCTGGTGACCATTGCCTTCTTCTCAGATTATAGTGTCTGGCTTGGTCCTGGGACGCCTTTTCCATATTTCGCCGTACGACCTCGAATACCTCCCTCAGTTTGTTGGCATTTTCCTCAGGGGTCTCCGTAGCTCGTCATGTGCCTAGGGTTTCCTTATCATATAGGCTGCTAGGTAGACGTGGTTCCCTGCCCTGGGTGAGAAACGCCGGTTTATGGCCGGTGGATTCCGATGTGCTCGTGTTCACTGCTAGCATGATCTCCGGCCACTTCTCGTCCCAGTTTCTCTGGTCCTGCCCTGCGAATTGCGCAATCATGGTCTTGACCGATCTGTTCGCTCGTTCGGTCGGATTTTCTTGTGGTGTGTATGGTGCGGTGAACTGTTGTCTGATACCCATCTCAGACTTAGACTCGCAGAGAGTTCGGCCTTGTGGGCTTAGGGAAGCGTCACCGTTCTCAGACTAGGGTGAACAAGCCTTGCTCTCCAGGCCGACGCCTTTCGATGCAATACCTGTCCCTTGCTCTGTCCCGGACGGTCCCGCTAGGTTCTTGCTCAGATCGCGCTGACAGTCCAGGCTGTCGCCAGGAAGCTGCCTAGCAGTTCACATTGCTTTACGCCTAGCGCAGACGAACGTTCCACCCGGCTTCACCCTAATGCTTATCGTCCGTGACGCGCCTGCGCTCCCCAATGAGCTTCGCGCGGCGACGGTAACGTGGCTACCGGAAAATGTCTGCTGGCGTCGCAGCCGATGTCCTCTGCGTTGTCTCCTGACCAGTAGCTTGTCGTTCTTGCACTCGGGGAGTTGGGCGGTTGCTGTTCAGGAACTTCGCCGGTAATCGCAGGGCCCTCCAGGCGATCGCCTCTTGAAACCGCAACTCGATCTACCGCTCGTCCGTCACGCCAGGTCCTGCTTGGTCGGGCAAGGTACGCTGGGTCCCAGACAACTTTCCTCCCCAAACTGACGGTTCTTCGTCGTAGGACTCTTCCGCTTGTCTTTGACAGACCCGCCGGGCGACTCGCTAGGGTGTGGTCGTGACAAAGTTGGAAAACGAACGCCTTGACTTAACCGTGTGATGCCTTCCGAAACTCAGCCACTTGCGTCTCAATTCGGAGATTCCTGATGTTTCAATCCCGAACGTCTCGACGTGGCGATCTTGCTCCTTGTGTGCTTCACACGGCGCTGCTTCCGACGACTCGCTTGGTTGTAGCTCCCTCGTAGATTACTTGCTTGACTGACTGTTCACTTGGTACTTGAGCTGATCTTGAAGGTCTGACTGCTCGTGATCGACTGATCCAGCTACCAGCGCTCTGCGGCCTTATATAGGGCTCCGGGAACCGTTATTTCCCTTTTGCGCACGGCCCGCTGGATCTCTCCACTCCGGGTCCAAAGTCCGTGCCTCCTGGTTGACCCACTTGTCCTTCACGTACCGCTTTCAACCGATGCTCTGCCCACAGCTGCCGTCCCGCTGATTCTCATGATGTTTGTGGCACGCCTGTGTGCCACTCCACTGCCGAGATGTGGCACTTCTTCTCCCGGTCCAAAGTTCACGGGAGAGTCCAAAGTCCGGTGGAGTTCCGTTATCCGCTTTTGCACACGGCACTCTTGCTCTGCCCGCCAAGTCGCCATTCTCTCATTCTCCGCTCCTTGGTCTCCAATCTCTCCTGATCTCCAACCTTGGTCTCCAAACTCTCTCGTTCTCCATCCAAGTCTCCAAACTCGCCTGTTCTCCATCCAAGTCTCCAAACTCTCTTGTTCTCCATCCAAGTCTCCAAACTCTATTCGCCGCGCCGTTACTACGCGAATTCGCCGCGTATCTGGTAAGCGGCTGGCCCTCTGCTACTGCTTATATTTATAGGGAGTTATTCAACTCCTCACAACACAATCTTCTGAGCTAGCCGCACGACTCTCGTAGCGAGCAGACCAACAAAATCAGTATGTTACAATACGTACTTCACGTCACGGTGTAGGCTTACACAATCGCTGTCGGTCGCAATGAGCATTACCGTGCGATGGCCCTCGTTTTGTACCCCAAGCTCGTGGTTAGTGTGGCCGTGCGTACTACCCCGCGTGTGTGTGACTTTCGGTAGCTTATGGCCAGTGTTACCCTTTATGCATCGCGCGCCCGCCTTCCCATTTGAATTTGAATTTGAATTTGGGTTCTTATTAACTTTTGACTATTTAAGTTCATGTTATCTTCTTGGCGTTCCTTCCCCTTCCTATGCTTATTTCCTATTTGTGCGCTTATTAAGCGTAACACCCCGTCACAGCTCGTTGATCATTATCTCCGGCTCAGTCTGCCTCGCTACTGGTGGACTTGGTGGATCGGTCGTTTGCCGGCACGACGAGGCGATCTCCTGGTCGACGTGTGTCTGGCTGTCCTGCATGGTCGACTCCAGGGTTTCTGGTGCGGTTATTTCCAGAATATCCCAAACTGGCAACGCTTCCTCCCTTCTGTTCTGGATCCTCTTGCCGCGTGGCTGATCCATCTCCTGCCGCCTCTCTTGCCTGCTGTCGTTGGTTGAGCTGGTCGTGTGATCGGGGCTTGTTCGACATCTCCTCCTCGGTCTCCACTTCCCTCTGTGGCCCTGCTTACTACCGGAGGCCTGATTCTGGTCGGTGCCGTCCGCACTCTTATAACATCACCCGGTGGTTGGGCGTGTATCAGCTTGCCGTCTTCTTGGCCCTCGCTGGCTTCTCGCTGCTGTGCCGAAACCTCTCTGTCGCTTGTCGGAATTTGTCCATGTTGTTTCCTGAAACAAGCAGAAAATCGCACGAATTATCCTCCAGTTCAGAATTTCTACTATCCTTAAGTGAATTGTTAGTATGACTATGGGGTTTTAGATCGCCAATGTACGCGCGTTTATTTCTCTTGTTCATCGGATATTACTATTAGCGGCGAGGGGAACTGGGCACTTTCCAGCGACCGTCGTATTTTGGTGCGAGCTTCGCGTTAAATTTTCCCGCTGCGTTGGATAAATAATGTGTTTTGCACCAAACTATCTGCCCACTCCTGGTTTACATTCCCTTTTCCGCAGATCATAATGGTGTTTCTGCGCTTTGGCTGCTTCTTCCATGTTTTCCGCAGCTTCTGTTCTGATCCTTTACAGTCGTTTCCGTGACTGTTTTTTCTGTTATACCTGAACCTTGGGAGACCTTGTCGAATAGCGCCTTAGGCAGCCGGAGTTCTCTCCCGTACGAGAATACCCCGTTGATTCGGACGTGCTGTTGTTATATGCGTGCTTGCGACAAAGCATCAGCTACTGCGTTCAGTTTTCCTTTCCGAGACCTCACTTCAAATTGGAACGGTTGTAATCCTTGCGCCCATCTCGCCACCCTTCCTGAGGGGCTTTCTATTGAGTTCATACATTTTAATGCTAGGTGGTCTGTTACTACTACAAAGTTGTAGCCCTCCAAGAACATTTTGTATTTATTTATACTCCAGTAAATTGCCAGGCATTCTTTCCCTATCGTACTGTAGTTTCGTCCCTCCTTGCTCAGTTTCCTGCTTGCGTACGGGATAACGTGTTCACCTTCCTCGTCTTCTTCGGTCAGTACTGCCCCTATTCCTAGTTCGCTTACATAAGTTTGTAGTTTGAACTGTTTTGTGAAGTCCAGACACGCTAGTACCGGTGCTATCGTCAGGCTTTTTTTTATTTGTTCAAATGCTTCTTGATGCCTAGCTTGCCATTCGAACTTGTTCCCTTTTTCACGAGGTCCCGTAGTGCGCTTGCTTTTTCAGTAAACCCTGGAATGTACATCCAAAAAGCTGTTTACTTGCTTCGTCGTCCTTGGTGTTGGTAGTTCCCTTATTGCTGTTACCTTTTCCGGATCTTTCCTGATGCCTCTATCGGTTACTATGTGTCCCAAGTACTTTAACTCCTTTTTAAAGATGTGGCATTTATCCGTGCTTATCTTGAGGTTCGCCTTCTGCATCCGCCTGAATACTTCTTTCAAGCTTTCAGCTTTCCAAGTGTTCTCTCTTGATTCTGCCAATGTACAGGTGCTCGAATGCGAATGGCTCCAATCCCGGTCCTATGACTGTATCCAAGACTCTCTGAAATATGGTTGGTGCTGTCGAGAGACCAAATGGCATCACTTTCCACTGCACACTGGGCCAGCCAATACATATTTTGGTCAAAAATACGTTTTTTAAAGAAAATGTATGCCAAAGTTTCAAAGAATTTGGGCAAGCAGTTTTCTTTTACCGTATTTCCAATGTGGGGAATTCATCAAATTTTAATGGAAATGAAAAAAAATCTAGAAGTCAAAGATGCTGTATAGCTGTTCGACTTCTTCACAAATCTTTTAGAATTTATTATTTTCAACAAGTACAAAATATAACAAAGCTTACAAACTATGTCTTACTTGTTTCCTAAAAAAAATTGATTCGTTGATTTTTAGTGCTTTTTTTTAGCAGTTGAGTACCTTGTTCTTTGAGTGCTTTTGAGTGCCATCCCCAAATGGAGTCATTACATCAAAAACAAGAAAGAACGCTATAGTTGAGTACCTCGACTATCAGATATCCGTTACTCAGCTAAAGGGACCAAAGGGAAATGGAGATATGCAAGAAGCAAAGCGAGATTGAAATGCGCCACCTACCGGCGGTAGACAGATTTAAGCGTTATGGGCGTTAGAGTGGATGTGGCAAATTTTTGGATCCATTGATAGGTATTGACGAGACCAATACATTTCAGTTAAAATTTTTCGTCTAGCATGAAAATTGTGGGCGCCACAGGCTTGGGCGGCTTGTGGGCGTTCGAGTGGGCGTGGCATATTTGCGTAACAAACTTGCGCTGCGCTTAAACCTACGGAATCTAAATCTGAAATCCCAATTCTCTATCTTCGATAGTTTCCGAGATATCCCCGTTCATATTTACGATTTCTTGAAGTTTGTGGGCGTCAAAGTGGGCGTGGCAAACTTTTTTTTGGATCAATCGATAGGTATTGACAAGAGCAATACATTTCATTTTTTTATATTAGCATCAAAACTGTAGGAGCCACAGATTATTATTATTATTATTATCAATAGTCTAGCTCTTATAGTTTCCGAGATCTCAGCGTTCATCCGGACAGACAGACAGACGGACAGACGGACATGGCTAGATCGACTCGGCTAGTGATCCTGATCAAGAATATATATACACTTTATGGGGTCGGAAACGCTTTCTTCTGCCTGTTACATACTTTCCGGTTAGCGTACCTTTCTGTACAAATCAAATGAAATTCCACATAAAAAATCAACGTGGCGCCCACAACATTGGACAGAAAGATAATGATCACTAGAATAGACAGACTGTCAGATTCTGTTTCAATACCGATTGCAAGCTGAGCTTAAAAGCAAGCGAATCTAATCCCACTCTTTCGTTTTTTTTTGTTGACAAATGTTGTGAGCGCCACGTTGATTTTTTATGTGGAATTTCATGTGATTGGTACAGAAAGGTACGCTAACCGTTCATGTCACTTTCGAAATCAATATAATTTCCATGCGGAAACTATTAAACAGGAAATTACAGTGTAGAGAGGAAATGCCGGCAGAGCGATTAAGGGAGGACTTAAGTATGCCTAAAGGTATGCTGCATTTCTTGTACTTCCTTCGGATGAGAACTAAAATACACTATACAAATATAAATGTAGCATACTTTTGTGATGACTACAGAATATGTCAGATTTACATTAAACAAACTAAAAACCCATATTTTACAAACAATTTTTTTCTAATAATTTGATTTTACAAATCTTAAGAGATAACAAGAAAAAAATTATAAAATTTTGTTTGGTCGATTTTTCAATAATCGTTGAAGTGGAAGACTCCGAAAGTAGCAATTTTTAACGGTTCCTAAATCTTAAACGACATAATAATTTTAGTGGTATTTTTTTTTTAAATTTGTTTTCTCTCATACTTAATCATGTATTAAAATGAATTGGGTGCGTCTTCTAATTATTTTTTTAAAAATAAAAATCCGAAAATAACGTAATATTTTCCGATTTTGGTTTGGATTATCTATATCATACAAAACTCTAATAAATTTTACTTTAAGTTCGTTGGAAAGTTCAACTTTTAAGAGAAAAACGCAAAAAACTGCATCCATCTAACTATCCTAGGGATGAAATTACAGATTCTTGGCCAAAAAAAATATTTGCAAGCCGAACTGCTCGGCAAATAGATCTCTTTCAAACAAAGGACCACATATTTAACTGAATAACGAATGCAAATACATAAACTTAGGTATATGAATATTATATGTTCCTCTTATTCGCTCTTTCAGTGAACGGTCGTGCTTTTGTCTTGCGCAACAAATTTTTGTCCTTTTGACCATAAACCATCGAGCTTTAGTTCATATTTTCTGACATTTATATAACTTTTTACGTCCCTAACAACATCCGTTCGCTTCCCGAGTGCATATTGATTGTTTTGTGTTTAAATTAACAAAATTAGTTTGCACGTCTAATCACTGTGCAGTGTTTGTTGTTATTGTTTTTTCTAGTTGACTTCTCCTTTTCTTCCAAACGCTGTTTGAAGCGGTAAAAGTCTAAACGGTAGTTACCCACTCTCTCGCACTCTCTCATATAACTTTGTTTTTGGAATATCAAAAACTTACGCTCCCCCAGCTTACTCACTCTCTCCCGCTCTCTAACTCTCTATTTTACTTGCGTAGCTAAAAAAGATTCGGTATCCGAATGCGAAGGACGCGAAAATCTGTTGTAAATAATACAACAATGATCCCAACGCAGCATGTTGACTTAACGTCCGGAGTACCGACTGAAACTGGCAGAGCAGCCACACGGAGAAAAAAACGGAACAATACCCGTTTGATATTGTCTCCTCAATTTACACATATCACCTTTTACATATCAAATTAATACGAATTCATATCAGCATGATACGAATTCATATCAACATTTCTAATTGATATGATTTTGCATCATATTAATATATATTCGTATTAATTTGATATGTTTTTCATATCAATCGTAACATCGAAAAGTCTTCGAAAAAAAAGTATGACTGTGCTTTCGTATTTTTTGTGTATTTATGGTATTAAGTATGGTACAAAAGATATTTTTTGACAGAATTGCCGCGGTCACTCTAACATTCGACGAAAAGTGAAAGTGTACAAAGTGAAACATTAACATATGTTGTGTCTTTATTTTTGCAAATGGTAAGTATCTCATTTTCATTTGTACTTGATGTTTGCCTAATTCTAAAATATTTATTTCTTGGACACTTTAACGTGCGCTTCGGTGGCTGACAACACATACTGCACTACACAAAGTCAAATGGCTGGCCAAGATGCTGAACTGGGCAAGTTGGCGTTCACCACTTCGCTGGGAAGCTTCTATCGAGGACAGAAGAAGGACTTCCTGGCGCTGATGCAAAGTTACAGGAGGCATCCGAGTACAGAGTGATCGGTCATTTACTAAAAGTCCTGTAATAATTTTTATAATTGATCCGAAATATATAAAAAATAAATATATACAGCGATCTTATGGGGTTTCAATATTTATTTGTTTAAAAGATTAAAAAAAGTAAAAACAAAACTGATTAATATTGATATTACAAACATATCAATCTGATATGAAAGTATATCAGTTTGAAATGAAAGCATATCAGTTTGATATGAAAGCATATCAGTTGGATATTACAAAATACCACAATTTGGTCACAACTTTGATATGTGCGCATATCAATCTGTTATGAAAAATACCAAATTGACATGTTCGAAAATATAAATTTCATATGTTCGGAAATATGAATATGATATGGCAACATAAGGGATCAAAATTGATATGCAAAAATACCCGATTGATGACCAGTTTTGGTATTTTATTTTCTCTGTGCATAAATGCTGAAGTACCAAAACCTGTCACATGCGTGGTACCTAAAACAGTCACCTGTGTACCTGACCTGACCTTATCCTGACCTTTCATCCCTGGAAATTACGGCCTTTATCCGTAACAAAGTTAAGATTGATGATCTGAGGGTTGAATGATTTAATTTTCCATATGCTAGGGTAGTATCATCATTTAAGATCGGTGTTCCTTGTGCTCATTTTGCAACTATGTGCTCATCTAAATTTTGGCCTGTAGGCAAATATTGCTGCTCTAGGAAGGATTACAAGGACGAGACGGCAAGTTAGGTTGGCAGACAGAAGATGCTACGGAATTAATGCAAATTTGGCAACAAACAAATGACCATGAGCCTGTTGTTTTACCCGGAGTAGTGGATTCCTTGGTGTTAGGATGGAACTTCCTGAAACAAGTTGGAATTGAGATAAGGTGTACTGGACACGAGATAATAATACCAGCCAGGAACCGACACAATGGATGGCTCGAGGAGAAGCTATCAGTAACAGTCGTTCAACAAGTAAACGAGTTAAACGATACTACAGCGTTCCTTGAAGCAGAGCTGGCAGACCTCAGCACTATGACGGGAACATCGAATATGGCAGAGCACCAGATCAAAATGAAGGATGACAAGCCAATCAAGTAGAGATACTACCCCAAGAACCCAAAAATCCAAGGGGAAATCAACGCAAATGTGGAGACTGTGTGTCGACTTCAGACAGATCAACGCGAAGTTCAGTAAAGGATGCCTACCCAATGCCCCGCATTAACTACAGCCTAGATCAACTAAGGGAAGCGCGGTACATCAGCAGCTTGGACCTGAAGGATGGATACTGGCAGATCGCACTAGAAGAGAATAGCAGGCAATACACGGCGTTCACGGTTTCAACGAGTGTTGGGCCAAGTAATTGGCCCCGAGATGTCACCTCACGCATTCTCATACCAGCATGACGTAATAGTTATCGGTCGCACGCTAGAGGAACACAAGAGAAACCTTAGAGAAGTGTTCCGGCGTCTAAGTGAAGCGAACCTGAGGCTGAATCCAGAAAAATTCTTTAAGAAGGAACTGCTGTACCTCGGACATCGAGTGACCACCGAGGGAATAGGAACAGATGCAGAACAAGTAGCCGCCATCGCTGAACTGGAACCGCCATCGACCATCAAAGGGCTCCGGCAATATCCAGGAGTAGCGTCGTGGTACCGCCGGTTTGTACAAGATTTACCACCAACATACCACACCGAGCCGGCAGTGAAGACGTCGCGTCATGGAAGATGTGCGTCCCAAAGTCGCTACGAGAAACGGTGTTGAGGGAAAACCATGACGCACCGTCTGCGGGACACGTAGGAAGCCGGAGGACAATTGCACGGCTTGCAGCCCGATACTACTGGCCAGGCATGCATAGAGACGCCCGAATCCACGTAAAAAAATGCGAGACTTGCATGCGATTTAAGCCCAATCAGATGCAGGCGGCCGTGAAGATGTTGACCCAAGTGCCGGAGGAACCATGGGCCACGGTATGCGGAGACTTCGTTGGACCCCTACCAAGATCTAAGCACGGGAACCAAATGCTGCTAGTCATGATAGACAGATTTTCGAAATGGACGGAACTGGTGCCCCTGCGCAGTGCGCCAGCAGAGTCGCTCAAGAAGGCGTTTAGGGAGCGCATAATCGCAAGGTACGGGGTCCCGAAGGTGGTCATAACGGACAAGGGAGTACAGTTTGCGAGCCGTATCTTTAAAAGTTTCCTGGCTGATATGGGTATCAGTCAACAATTCACCGCATCATACACACCACAAGAGAATCCGACCGAACGAGCAAACAGAACAGTCAAGACCATGATTGCGCAATTCGCAGGGCAGTACCAGAGAAACTGGGACGAGAAGCGGCCGGAGATTATGCTAGCAGTGAACACGAGCACATCGGAATCCACCGGCCATACACCGGCGTTTGATAAGGAAACCCTAGGCACGGGACGAGCTACTGAGACCCCTGAGGAAAATGCCAACAAACTGAGGGAGGTATTCGAGATCGTACGGCGAAGTATGGAAAAGGCGTCCCAGGACCAAGCCAGACACTTTAATCTGAGAAGGAGGCAATGGTCACCAGCGGTGGGCGACATAGTGTGGGCCAAGGAACATCACCTGTCCAAAGCGGCTGTAGGATTCGCTGCGAAACTAGCCCCGAGGTACGATGGCCCTTACCAGGTTGTAGATTTCGTCTCTCTGGTGATCTGCAAAATACGCCACACACATTCAAAGAAAGAACGAACCGTTCACTAAGCGAGAGTCATTCACACGCCACGCAGAAAGGACAATTACAAGGATAGGTCACAAGGACGTGGATAGGGATGGATGTTGATCCCGACCGCATGGCAACAGGATTAATCGTCGGGCATTTGCTAGAGTCATCCGCGATTACGTCAGGCGGAAAGGACACTTACGCGCACGACACAAAGACACGAGTAACGATAAGGGATCCACCCGCAAGGCAACAGCTTTCAGCGTCGGCCGCGAGCCAGAGTCAACCGATTACGCCACGTAGAAGGGAGTATGCGCGAAGGGAGACAAGCAACACAAGTCCCGTAGTCCAGACACACACCGTAGCATCCGGAAATTCCATACAGAATGCGCCGGACGAGCTCGTCCAGTTGTTACCCGAGGAAAGGGAGAGGACGGTGGAGAATCAGTTCTACACCGTATGCAGCTGGTCACAAAAGATAGAAACACGCATTGCACCAACAGTTAACAGGAATGAAAGAGAAGTAAATGCCGGTTCAACCAAAAGTGCAACTAAACACGGGCAGAAAAGCTCTGCTGCAAACGAAGGCCAAACGTTATTCAAAGCCGCTGGAGCCGTTGTACTTGGGGTTAAGGACAACGAACGGCATAGGCTGGAAGGAGCTGAGAAAATAAAATGGAAAAGACAGGAGTAAGACGCATCAATGAGCAGCGAGCTGGGGATCGATAGCCCATGAGTATCGATGTCCCAGTGGAAACTTGGGAAATATCGGCGCGGGAGATTTCAAGTTGTTACGAGGAGGATGACCAGCGCTGTGGAAACTCAATGCAGTTAAGAGCGTCGCGGGAGCATCGGAGGAGCAACGAGGGAGCGCCGCGGGAATCGGAACGAGTTTTAAATTTTTCCCGAGGTAGGGGGGGAATGTGAGGAGTTGAATAACTCCCCACAAATCTAAGCAGCAGCAGCTGTAACAGATGGCCGGCCGCTTACCAGATACGCGGCGAGTTCGCGTAGTAACACCGCGGCGAGGAGCTGTTGGATAAGAAGGCAGTTTGGATACCAAGGATGGAGAACAAGAGAGTTTGGAGACCAAGGATCGAGAACAAGAGAGTTTGGATACCAAGGATGGAGATCAAGGGAGTTTGGAGACCAAGGAGCGGATAAGGAGAGAGTGGAGACTTGGCGGACAGAGCAAGAGTGCCATGTGGGTATAACGGAACTCCACCGGACTTTGGACTCTCCCGTGAACTTTGGACCGGGAGAAAAAGTGCCACCTCGGCAGTGGAGCGGCACACAGGCGTGCCACAAGCATCACGGGAACTAGCGGGACGGCGGCAGTGGGCAGAACATCGGTTGCAAGCTGTGCGGCAAGGACAAGTGGGTCAAACAGGAGTCACGGACTTTGGACCCGGAGTGGAGAGATTCAGCGGGCCGTGCGCAAAAGGGGAACCACGATTCTCGGAGGCCCTATATAAGGCCGCAGAGCGCTGGCAGCAGGATCAGTCGATCACGAGGAGTCAAACCATCAAGATCAGTTAAATTACCAAAGTGAACAGTAAGTCAACGAGGGAGCCACAACAAGGAGAGTCGTCGGAAGCAGCGCCGTGGGAAGCATACAAGGAGCAAGATCGCCACGTCCAGACGTTCGGTATTGGGACATCAGGAATCTCCGAATTGAGACACAAGTGTCTGAGGTCCGGAAGGCATCACACGGCCAAGTCAAGGCGTTTGTTTTCCAACTTTGTCACGACCACACCATGGCGAATCGCCCGGCGGGTCTGTCAGAGTCAAGCGAAAGAAGCCTACGACGAAGAACCGTTAGCTCGGGGAGGAAAGTTGTCTAAGACCCAGCGTACCTTGCCCGACCAAGCAGGGCCTGGCGTGAAGGACGAGCGGTGGATCGATTTGCGGTTTCAAGAGGCGTTGGCCTGGAGAGCCCTGCCATTACCGGCGCAGTTCCCGAACAGCAACCGCTCAAATCCCCGAGTGCCAGAACGCCAAGCTACTAGTCAGGAAGGGCGAGCGAACGACCCGTTGAAGCAGTCAATAGGCGTTGTCCTGGAGAAGCCCAGCGACAAGACAGGAGACAGCGCAGAGGACATCGGCAGCTACGCCAGCAGACATCACCGGCAGCCACGCCACGCATTACCATCGCCGCGCGGAGCTCATTGGGGAGCGCAGGAGCGTCGCGGACGTCAAGCATTAGGGTAAAGCCGGGTGGAACGTTCGTCTGCGCTAGGCGTAAAGCAAAGTGATCTGCTAGGCAGCTTCCTGGCGATAGCCTTGACCGTCAGCGCGATCCGAGCAAGAACCTAGCGGGGCCGTCCGGGACAGAGCAAGGGACAGGTATTGCCTCGAATGGCGTTGGCCTGGAGAGCAAGGCTTGTTCACCCTAGTCTGAGATCTGTGACGCTTCCCCAAGCCTATAATGCCGAACTCTCTGCGAGTCCAAGGTGCGACAAGCGATCCCGAGGCAGTGCGTCGGAAAGAGAGCAGAGGTGGCCACTACGAGCGCCCCGAGACACAGGAGCCAGCTGACGTCGAGTCAACGCGTCGACAAGTCAGGACGAGGAGCTCCAGCAGCCGGCGGAACCAGAGCAAGGAGATACCGATACCATGAGAATAAATAGCACTGTTACCATTCGAACCCTGTGTTTTCTCACTGATCTACGGGGCAGTCACGTCATATAAATTTGGTGGGACGAACACACATTCTTCTGGGGTAGCCGCACGAATCTCGTAGCGAGCAGACAACAAAATCAGTTCGTTACAGACTCCAGTGGCATTTGACTTAATTAGTAACATTGATTTAAGGACTCCGGACTCAGTTACACACGCGAAACTAAAACTACTATCACAGGTACCATTATCACAGCCGCAATTTATATTATCACAATTTCGATATATATTTCTAGGTAGGTGATCAAGATTGTCATCTTTAGTTGCATCAGGTACTGTGCAGTCTAAAATTTTCTTGTTAAGTTCTTCAGGATTGGTATCACATCGGGTAGTGTTGGATTTTCCAATGCCTAGTTCTGAATATCAGCCCATTTCTGCTGACTTGATGTCGCCCTATTATATCTGGTAAAGAAATATTTGCGTTTTTCTTGATTAATTAATTGTAAGAATTTTTTTTCTTTGAGTTTTATATTGCGCTGCGTGCTGGCTTGTCTTGTATCGCTTCCATTTTTTAAAAGCAGTATCCCGTTTGTGAATAAGTACTTGTCGGATCTTAAATTATGGTAGTCAGTGTAAAAGCATTAAATCAAATGCGTGTTACCAAGTGGCAATTCTCGTCTCTGCACTCTAACGGTTGTTTGTTAGTACGCTTTGTTCCGTCTATTCGCCAGGTGGTCAGTATAGTTCGATGCGAACATAAGAAAGAAAGTTGTGAGAGGTTAGGGGTTTGAGAGAGAGATGCGCACTACGATTGTTGTGCTTGTATCCTTGAGCCACTGCGAGAGACAGAGACACAAGTATGCTCGTTGCAGCATTTTCGGGAGGACTTTTTCGGTATGCAAGAAGGCTGGCGCGCATTCTCAAATCGGCTGTGGTGTGCTCAAGGATATTCGCCGTATACAATCTGCGCAAAAATATGGAAAATCATACCAACAACCCGACATCAGAAGTGGGATCGGTGCCAACTCCTGCATTTTCTGAAGATCAGTGGCGTACTATTATGGAACTGCAGAATGGCAATTTCGTTGAAATGTGTAAAGCTATGCCAACTCCTGCATTTTCTGAAGATCAGTGGCGTACTATTATGGAACTGCAGAATGGCAATTTCGTTGAAATGTGTAAAGCTATGCAAGCGTCTGTGCGTCCACAAAATCAAGTGGTTTTGCCAAAATTTAACCCAGATTTAACTGAAGCCGATGCGACTCAATGGTGTGCAACGGCAAGCATTATTATGGACGAACAGCAGATTGATGGCAGCGCACTTATCATGATGTTGAGTAGTTGCATGCAGGGCAGTGCTTCAGCGTGGCTTGCACAGATCTGCTATCCCGGCATTAATTGGGAGCAGTTTAAAGAACTATTTATACAGCGTTTCGAGATTGAGGAAACGCCGGCAGCTATGTTCCTGAATCTGCTGAACAGCCGTCCAGCCCACAGTGTACGCAAGCCGTATGGTGACGTCATTGACCACAAAGTGGCGCAATATGAACGCCGAGGAAATAGCTGTATCCACGGTACTTGCGCATATGGCCAATTTTGACAACCGTTTACAGCGTATGGTGTTTTCGTCAAATGTACAAACTAGAAGTCAACTCCAGATGGAACTGAGAGCATTTACATTTGACAAAAAGCGGAGTGCTGGAAGTACTGATGGTAATAGCGGCGACTGCAAGCGAGCCAAAATCGTGTGCCACTTATGCAAGAAACCAGGACATAAAATGGGGAGTGTAAATTAAAGCGGTCTGGATCGGAGAATAAACAGCATCGTGACTTGCAGAATGTGACCTGTTACCGGTGTGGACAACTTGGGCATCTTGCGAATCGGTGCACGAACAATGCAGCTAAATCTGGAGCAGTTACTGAGAAGAAATGTAACCAATGTTTTGTGGCTGAGCCAAAATGAGTTATGACACACCAGGGTGAGATCTTTCCTATTTGCTTTTACTCTGGAGCAGAATGCTCGCTTATGCGAAGTAGTGTTGCCGATAAATTTGATGGCAAACTTATTAATAATATTGTCATAATACGAGGTATTGGCGACGCTGGCATTTCCAGTAAGCTACAAAAACTATCTAAATGCATTATTAAAGGAAATATTGTAGAAATACTGTTTCATGTCATAGCAGATAAGCATCTCACAAATGATATTGTAATTGGTAGGGAAATACTTAGTCAAGGATACGAAATCATCTTGAAACCTGATAAATTTGAATTTGTTAAGTCTAAATCGGTAAACGTCTGTAAAGTATCTGAGCCATCTGCTTTGTTACTTAATGTTGATACTGAAATGATTGGTAATGACAAGGAAAACTTAATTAAATTACTCAAAGACTATTCAGCTGCATTTATTGATGGAATCCCTTGCACAAAGGTTAATACGGGTGAGATGACTATTAGATTAATTGATTCAAACAAAACTGTGCAGCGGCGTCCATATCGTCTGAGTTCAAATGAAAAAGAAATTGTACGTGAAAGGATAACAGAATTGTTAAACTGTAACATTATTCGACCTAGTTGCTCTCCCTATGCTAGCCCTATACTCTTGGTTAAAAAGAAGAACGGATCCGATCGACTTTGCGTTGACTATCGTGAACTGAACAGCAATACTGTTTCTGACAGATATCCCTTACCACTTATCAATGACCAGATTGCTAGACTGGCGGGTGCAAAATATTTTACTTGTCTGGATATGGCTAGTGGATACCATCAGATACCCATTCATCCCGATTCTGTTGAATATACCGCGTTTGTTACACCTGATGGGCACTATGAGTATCTGACAATGCCATTTGGCCTCAAGAACGCCCCGTCTGTTTTCCAGCGAGCCATTATAAACGCATTGGGTAATCTTGCATATTCTTATGTAATAGTCTATATGGACGACATAATGGTGGTGTCATCTACCATAGAGTTAGGTATGGAAAGATTGAGGATTGTGTTGGATGTATTGACTGCAGCGGGATTCTCTTTTAACATAGCAAAATGTGGATTCTTAAAAACTACTGTACAATACTTGGGGTATGAGGTACAAGCTGGAGAGTTAAGGCCTAATCCGCGAAAAATTCTTGCGTTAAATTCCCTGCCACCACCGCAAACAGTTCGTAGCGTAAGACAGTTTATAGGATTAGCGTCTTATTTCCGAAAATTCGTGCCTCGGTTATCACAGATTATGAAACCGATATATTCTTTAACTTCGAGTAAAAGTGTGTTTAATTGGAATAACGAGTTGGAAGATATTAGAAAAAATATTATTGCTATCCTTATAAATGAGCCTGTACTTGTTATTTTTGATCCACAACATCCAATAGAGTTACACACAGATGCAAGCTCTTACGGTTATGGTGAAATGTTAATGCATCGAATCAATGGTAGTCCTCATGTAATAGAGTATTTTAGTAAAACTACTTCCCCTGCAGAGTCTAGATACCATTCATACGAATTAGAAACCTTGGCAGTGGTAGAATCCGTTAAACAGTTCCGTCATTATTTAGTTGGTCGTACGTTTGTAGTGTATACTGACTGTAATTCTCTTAAATCATCGCGGACAAAGATTGATCTGACACCAAGAGTGCATCGTTGGTGGGCGTATCTGCAGTCGTTTGATTTCAAAATCGAATATAGAGAAGGAAAGCGCATGGCGCATGTGGATTTTTTATCGAGAAATCAAATTCAGGAAGCCACAAAAGTTGAAAAGTCTTTAGTTCCTGAAAAGCGTGTAAACTTGGCAGAAATCTCAAGTGACTGGCTTTCTGCTGAACAGCGCCAGGATTCTGAAATTACTGATATCATTAACAAACTTAACTCTAAAGAGTTGACAGATGATGTTGCACAGACTTATGAGTTGAGAAAAGGTGTCTTGTTTCGTAAAGTCCAGAGAAATGGAAGAACCCGTTGTTTGCCAGTAGTGCCCCATGCATTTCGATGGTCAGTAATAAATCAAGTGCACGAGTCCATCATGCATTTGGGATGGAAAAAGACTCTTGACAAAACTTAGCAATATTATTGGTTTGCTAAGATGAATAAATATGTTAGGAAGTTTGTCGATAGCTGCATTACATGTAAAACTGTTAAGGGTTCATCTGGGAAGATACAAGCCGAGTTACATCCAATTCCAAAAGTGAATGTGCCATGGCACACGGTGCATATCGACATCACTGGGAAATTAAGTGGGAAGAATGATCTTAAGGAATACGTGATAGTACAAATTTATGCCTTAACAAAATTTGTTTATTTGTTTCATACTTTAAGATTAGATTCTGACAGTTGTATTCAGGCAATGAAATCATCTATCTCTTTGTTTGGAATACCGCAGCGTATAATAGCTGATCAGGGTAGATGTTTTACTAGTGGGAAATTTTCAGAATTTTGTACATCACAGAAGATTAAGCTTTATCTTATAGCTACAGGAGGAAGCCGTGCAAACGGTCAAGTTGAACGTGTGATGAGTACCCTTAAGAATCTACTGTCAGCGGTTGAATCAAGTCACCGATCTTGGCAAGATGCTTTAGCTGAGGTACAACTTGCCTTGAATTGCACAGTTAGTAGTACAACCAAAGCAAGTCCCCTAGAGTTACTTGTCGGCAAGGAGGCTCGTCCTTTAGGTTTGATTCCACCGTATGATACGGAGATGGAGGTAGATAAAGTTAATGCTAGAGATAGGGCAATTGAAAATATGAACAATCAAGCTAGTCACGACAAAATAAGATTCGATAAAAATAAAGCAGCAGTTGAACGACATAAAATTTGAGATTTTGTTTTACTGAAAAATGAAGAACGGCATCAAACTAAATTGGATGTAAAGTTTAAAGGACCATTTTTGGTTAGTGAAGTTCTAGAAGGAGATAGATATATCTTGAAGTCATTGCATAATAAGAGAACTTATAAATATTGTCATGAAGATTTGAGAAAGATGCCAGATGGTTATGTTCCGAGTGAATTGGAGTGCCCGCCCGAGACTTGTTGAAATGGATATAATATATCCGTGTGAGAGGATATGTTATATGAAAACAAAATGTTCATATAGAGTATGGAATGGTTGAAATGAAGTTTCAATAGACTTCGATAAGAACATGTTTGTGAATGGCGGATGTGTTTGAGAATTCGAATGGAAATAACCTGGCGGATGCAAAGTTTATGTATGGTTGATATATGACAATATTTGATTGAAATGTGTGAGTTAAAGGTATGGTTTTGAGATTTAAGCTATCTGCGTCATTGAGCAAGCACAAGTGAAAGACGAAAGTTGGAACATGGCGTGTGGCGTTCTTGACAGGACTAAGCTCTTAATCAAAAGGAAATCATAGTGACGATAACTAGAGTCGAATTTTGAAATGCTGAGAAGTAAATGAAATGAATTAAATGTTAAAATGAATTTGATTATACAATGAGAATAAAAATTGAAATTTGTTTATAACGTTGTGTAGAATGTAAAATAATGAAAGATTATGAAATAAGAGGCAAATGTTAAGTGTAAGATAATATATCGAATAAATAAATGATGTTCGAAATTGATGAGTAAAAGAAAACACAAGCTATAATCACGAATTTATAAGTCATATTTAAAATATTAAGATTACAGTACACGAGGACGTGTAATTGTCAGAATGGCCGTGTCGGATCTTAAATTATGATAGTCAGTGTAAAAGCATTAAATCAAATGCGTGTTACCAAGTGGTAATTCTCGTCTCTGCACTGTAACGATTGTTTGTTAGTACGCTTTGTTCCGTCTATTCGCCAGGTGGTCAGTATAGTTCAATGCGAACATGAGAAAGAAAGTTGTGAGAGGTTAGGGGTTTGAGAGGGAGATGCGCACTACGATTGTTGTGCGTGTATCCTTGAGCCACTGCGAGAGACAGAGACACAAGTATGCTCGTTGCAGCATTTTCGGGAGGACTTTTTCGGTATGCAAGAAGGCTGGCGCGCATTCTCAAATCGGCTGTGGTGTGCTCAAGGATATTCGCCGTATACAATCTGCGCAAAAATATGGAAAATCATACCAACAACCCGACATACTTTAATTGCTGACTTAAACCATGGCTTCAAGTGGCTTGGTCATTTTCGTCACTAATGATAATAATCGATTATATAAATATATTATATGTATTAACTTGTAGGACAGTCAATTGAGAATTAATATTTGTATAGTCATAAATAGAGTTCCAGTCACATAAATTACAGTCGGTACTCAGCAAGGCGTAGTCAATATTCTTAAAGTCCCTATAAAATATATGGTTTTTAGTTAAGTCTGTATTAATATTATAAATTAAATAAATTAGATCGTGTTTTGAAAACATTGGCATTGAAAGTTGACTATACATGGAAATTTAATCACAGTCAGTTACAAAAAATAAGTCAAGTTGAGTATCACAGTGGTTTAAAAAATGTGTAGGTACTGAAGAGTTTACTAAATTTAAGCCAAGAGATTCGATGTCGTCCGGTAATTTATTTTCCTTTAGAATATTGCTGTTGAAGTCCCCAGGGATAACATCCGAATAAGGTATAGATGTAGAGGACAATAAGTCTAATCAATTTTGGTAATCAAAAATCGGTTTGGTCTATAAACGCAGCCTATTAAAGTTATTGATGAGTATAATGTATTTGTGATCTGAACAAATATCCATTCAACGGAGCTATCACTCGGATGTTTACAGACAAACTATGCATTAAGTCGCTTACTTACATATATGGCTACTCCCCCGGCGTGGCTAACTAGGTCGGAACGAAAGAGATCATAACAACTACACTCTACTAACGAATCACTAACATAAGACGTAAACCACGTTTCGGACAAACATATAACATCAATGTTAGAATTAACAAATAAATACCTAAATTCTTCAATTTTATTCACTAAGCTTTGAGCGTTAATATGGCATACACGAAGGCCAGTCCTCTGATTACCAAGTACTCTAAGCATCGTATAGCTGCTCGCACTCGGCGAGCATACGTTGTCATCCATCATCAACAGACCAGACAACCAGAACCGCATACGCACCTATTGCTTTTGATATAATAATTAGTCTACGCACCACTACGAAACACAAAAAGGAGTCTTGAGAGAACGGGAGATACCTAATTAAGAGAGTCGTAATTTTAAGAGTTTGAAAAATCTTAAGTCTAATTTAGAGAGAATATATTAAATTAAAGTACTTAGTTAAAATTACATTAAGATACAGGAACATATCAACGGAAAAATCCCTCTTAATTCGCTGCGATTCCGTCCATCGCAGATGACGAAGGTGCAGCTCGCGACGATGAAGAGAGCTGAGAAGAGAGAGGAGAGGCTGGCTTATCAACAGCAAGGTCTTGCGAGAGCGCCAAAAGCTGATCCACACTCTCGATGCAGTAGAATTTATCACTGCACCGGACGTGGACTAGACCTCTGCCGGTAGAAACAGCAGAGAGCAGTCTGCGCTTTATAAGCTTCATTGCCTCTTTAAATATTACACTGGAGCTGGTCATTGACATAGAGAGCGGCTTGTGAGTCGAAGCCCATCATATGCAAACTTAGTTGTTGTTTTGCTGTGCGACGATAAGCTCCGATACAGCGCAGCAGCGTGATTTTTTCGTGCTGATTTCCATGCGTATTATGACCACCGGGTCTACAGAAGAGAGGAATAGTTCCTTGTGGCGGTGCTTGCTTAAGTGAAAAACATTGCTGGTTATACAGCACCTTCAAGTTTTCCCCCTCAATACGCGTAAGTCACACGCCTGATTTGCCATTTGCTGTGCTGCCAATTTTGCCTCGACCTCCCCCACTCTCTCTTTCAGGGTGGTCAGCTCGCCAACCTCCCGATACAGATGCTTGACGCGTTCACTCAGCTGATCCCTTCCAGCGCGTAACTGTGCCACCTCGCCCTCCACGATGGTGACATGCTCTCCAAACTGCTTCATCTCGGCTGCAATGCATTCTAAGCGGCTCGTAAGCCCATCTAGAATATGCTCCTCTGCGTCCCGCACATAGGATGCTATTTGCTGTTTGTTCTTTGAAGCGCGAGTTGAGCATTTCTAGGAGCCACGGCGGCGGAGCATCAGACATGCGCTCGGTGGGACTCACAATGTTCTTTGTGTTGCTGAGAAGTCGTTTGTTTGGTGGAGCCGAATTTAAAGACATAGCGACGTGAAGAGTGTAAAGAGTGTGGACAGATAAGTTCGACGGCTTTAATTGCTTGTATATTTATTTGAATCAGTATAAGTGGCAACCTGGCCGGTTCCAAAGAAGATTTACAGTATTCACAGTGAAAGCAAGATCTTTTAACTGGTGTCTACGCTTATTTTAGCTATAAGTTCAAAGTGAAAACTTTTTTTCTTTGGAGCTTAGAAAAATCACGTCCGTTCGTAAGCTTGATTATAGTTGTGTTATAAGTGGTTTTAGAAAAAATCTTCAGACTTATGTGGTGTACACTGATTTCAGTAAGGCGTTTGATTGTGTAAATCACCCGATTCTAGTCCGGAAATTGGACCTTTTAGGGTTTCCAGGTGATTTTCTTAGGTGGATTTTAAGTTATTTGAGTGACAGGGCTCAAAGGGTCATTTTTAAAAGCTCTGTTACGTCCGGTGTATCACAAGGAAGTCATCTTGGTCCGCTCCTGCTTACATTATTTATAAATGACCTTCCTCTAGTCCTAACGAAGTCACGTGTACTTATGTACGCAGAAGACGTTAAGTTGTGCCTGCAATATAATGATCCTGCACAAAGTTTAGCTTTACAATCTGATCTCAATGCATTTCAAACATGGTGCATGGATAATGAATTATATTTAAATGGTTCTAAGGGTAAACTAATGACCTTTTTTCGTGGCAGCCCTCACGATGCAACTTATACTTTGAGTGGTTGTGTGTTAGATAAGATAACGCATGCTGACGACCTTGGAGTCTATATGGATCCTTTTCTGATCACATTACTACTATGGCAAATAAAGCCAGGGGCGTGCTTGCATTTATAAAAAAGTGGTCGAAGGAATTCGATGATCCCTGTGTCACAAGGACCTTGTTTATTTCATTAGTCCGACTAATTCTTGAGTACTGCGCTCCTGTTTGGAGTCCCCAATATGGGGTGTATATAGACCGGATTGAGTCTTCTTAATACTTGCCTTACAGGGACTTAACTGGGATACAATACTATTCTACTACACTACTTCTAATTAACCTACCATCATTAGCTAAACGTAGAGCTATGCTTGGTATTACGATTACTAGAAATCTTATTCATGGTGATGTAGAGTCCCGAGTTACTGGGTCGCCTGCATTTTAGTGTGCCAAATAGATACACTAGAAACTGTATTCCTTTAGTATTAAATCATTGTATCTCTAATTATGCAATGCATGAATCTTTTAGAGTACTTTATTGTTATTTTATTGTTATATTGTCTTTTTCTTTTACCGCGATTTCGTTTACTCCCCCAAAACGGAGGAGTTTAATAACTCCCCACAAATTGCAGCGGAAATTATACATGGTGGACTGCCGGCTACCAGATACGCGGCGAATTAGCGCGTAAGAACGGCATGGCGAAGATGAGAGTTTGGAGAAAGAGAGTGTGGAAAAAGAGAGAGTTTGAAGAACTAGCGGTCGGAGAGAGAGGGTGAGAGTGGAGAATTTAATGGCAGAGTGATGGTGCCGTGTGCAAAAGAAAATAACGGAACGCACCAAACTTTGGACGCACCGTGGACTTTGGACCAGAAGAAGAAGTGCGACATCTCAGCAGCGGGATGGCACGCCTGCTTACCACATGCCACAGGAGGCTTAGCAGGATAGCGCCAAGACATCGGACTCCAGGTGGTAGCAGTGGGGCTAGGACAAAGAGGTTAAACTGGACATGGAGTGAAGAGTACCAGCGTGCGGTGCGCAAATGGGAAAAAGCGGTTCCCGGATGCCTTATATAAGGCGCAGGGCTCTGGGAGTTGGATCAGTCGATCACGAGGAGTCAAGCCGTCAAGATCAGTCAGTTATCAAAGTCAAAGAACCAAGTCAACCAGCAGCACGTGAACAACAAGTCCACAACAACAAGTCGTTAGAAGCAGCGCCGTGGGAAGCCTACAAGGAGTCAGACCGCTACTTCGAGACGTTCGGGAGTGGGACATCAGAACTTTCCCAATTGAGACACAGGTGGGTGAGGTCTAAGGGGCATCACACGGCTAAGTCAAGGCGATTTGTTTCATACTTTGTCACGACCACACCCTGGCACATCGCCCGGCAGGTCCGTCAGAATCGAGAAATAGAGTCCTGCGACGAAAAACCGTGATCTCGTAGGGAATGTTCTCAAAACACAGTGTGCCTTGCCCGACTGAGCAAGAACTGGGGCGACGGACGAGCGATCGACCGATTTGTAGTTTTAAGAGGCGTTGTCCTGGAAAACCCAGCGGTTACCGGCGAAGACCAAGAACAGCAACCGACCGAAATCCCGAGTGCCAGATAAACACACTACCATCCAGAAAGGGGGAGCAGTCGACCGGTTGAGGCATTTAAGAGACGTTGTCCTGGAGACGCCCAACGGATCAGCAAGTGCCGGAACAGCGATCGTCCAAGACCTCAAGGATCAGAGACCACGATACGTTCAGCCTCGCAGCAAGCATGATAAGGAGCAGATCTGAGGACATCAGCAGCGACCGCCACGGAAAACTTATTGAGTATCGCAGGAACGTCATGGTCGACAAGCAATAGGGTGAGGCCGTGGTGGAACGTTCGACTACGCTAGGCGTAAAGTGAAGTGAACTGATAGGCAGTTAGCCTTGACTGTCAGCGCGAACTAAGCGAAACTTAGTGGGACCGTCCGGGACAGAGCAAGGGGCAGGCAGTCATTGTCTCGAAAGGCGTTTCCTTGGAGAGCAAGGCACCTGTTCGCCAAGTCTGCGAGTCCAAGGCGCGACACGCGGCCTCGAGTCAACGCGTCGGCGAGCGAGCAGAGGCGAGGGACACCACAAGCATCTCGAGATACAGGTAAGATTCAGCGATCACCGAATCAACACGTTGACGAGCCCGGACGAGCATCATCAGCAGCCCTTGGAGCCAGCGCTCGGCGACACCTAGAGCAACCGAGCCACCCACCCGCTGTTATAATTAAAACGAAATTAAACTCGCTTTAATCCCTTGACTTTTGTGCTCTCTCACTGATCTACGGGGCAGTCACGTCATAAAAATTTGGTGGGACGAACACACAATCTACTGACCAAGCCGCACGATTCTCGTAGCGAGTAGACCAACAAAATCAGTTCGTTACATCTGGCGTCCAACGTGATTGTCCCAACAGTGAGAGCAACAAAAGCAGAATGGGAAAGAACTCTCACTGCTCTCCACCACCTCAAGAAGGAAGACTTTGTCCAAGTAGCACAGAGGCTCAAAATTACCCTGGATGGTAGATTAGACGACATGAGGAAGGCATTGTGGGATTATTATTCAGAGACGGAGGACGACCCACAGCTCGTCGATATCTGGGCCGAGCTGGAAGCAGCATACCACGACAGAGCCGGCCCAAGCATCGAGCTAACGAACGCCGAAGGGGAAAACCCAGTGGCAAGTCTGATCATCGACAACTTGTAAAAAGACGCCCATAGGAGAGAGTTAAGGAAAATAGCAGCGCTATACCCAGCCAGTAAGACTATGCAAAGGTCGCTAAACAAGTCCGCGAGTGGTCGTTCAGGTTTGACGGGCGAAAAAACCATTTGAGTTCCTGGAGCAGGTAGAATGGTCCGCCAACACACACAGCTTGATAGCTAGATAGCTTAGATAGCTATCCCCAAAGCAATGCCGGAGTTGCATAAAGGAAGGGCTGTGAAGTGGTTCATTGCCAACAACAAGCAATTAACCTGTGCGGAATTCATAGATAGCTTTCTCCTCCGTTGGCTCCTTCTCCTCCGTGATCTGCTTCCTTTCCTCATCTGGCTCCGTGATTTCCAATTCCAGGTTGCCGCACGGGAGTCTTGTCTGCGCTTTTGCTAGAAAGTCTATTCCTAGTAGCATTCCTCCTGTGTTTTGGCTTAGGATTAGCAAATTCAAATCCAATCTTTCCCCTGCGAGCCGTATCATGGCTGTAAATTCTCCCTCCGCCTTCTGTTTTGCCCCATTCGCCATCGTTATCTCCGTTCGTGCTTTTTTCCATCACCCTTGTTCTCTCATCTCATGATACCTACGTTTACTTATCACGCTTCGTGATACCCCTGTGTCCACTACTCCTTTTGCCTCTCTTTCCTCTACTCAAACTTCCGCCAATATCTGAAACCTGTCGTAACTTAGTCGCCCTTCTCTTGCTGGTATTTGTCTCTGGTCATGAGCCACCAGAGTTACCTGCTTAGGCCTCCTGTTGTCCTTGTTTCGTTTTTTCCACACACCCAACAGAAGAGCCTCGGTTGGCTACAGTATGTTCTTGCAGCATGCCTTATTTCCCTGCATCCCTTTCCACCGCATCTCATGCATATCTGTGCACTGAGCCTGTGGTTTCTGTTCCTGTGGGTGCCGCTGTTCTTTCCGTTGCTTCGATCTCCTCTGCCTCCTCGTCCAATTTTAGGAATTCCGTCAGTGTATTGAAACCTGATTGTCTGGTGTAGAGCTTTATTTTGCTCCTGCAGATCTTATATATTGGGTCTAACTTTGCCTCTTCCGAATGTTCTGTAAACCGCATAAGCTTCCTCAACCGCATTGCGTATTCCCTCGTTGGCTCCGTTTCTCGCTGCCGTAGTTGTGTGATTTGTGTTTCCAGTTTTGTACCAGTCTGGTACCTCGGCGGTAGGAAGTATTCCCGCAACACCTTTTTTAATTCTTCCCAGGTTTCTGGGAAGGGTATTTGGCTAGGTGTCGTGTTCCACCAGTCTACTGCGACTCCCTCCAGGATGAACGGTATTGCTTGTACCAGTGCATCCTTGTTTATGCCGTATCCCGTAGCCCATTCCTCCATTTTACTCAAGAATTCCAAAGGGTTGGTTGTACCCTGGTAGCGTATCCATTTGGCTTATGGCCAGTGTGACCCTTTATGGCTGGCGCGCCGCCTTCCCATTTGAATTTGGGTTTTTATTAACTTATGACTATTTAAATTTGTGTTAGCTTCTTGGCGGTCCTTCCGCTTCTTATTGAATTGTATGCTTATTTCCTATTTGTGCGCTGATTTAGCGCCTAACCGAAGTAGACACTCGCTGGACGATCGCGTCGCGGCAATGGTAACGATGGTTATCACAGGCGATGCGGGAACTGCGCTAAGGTTGAGCTGGTTATCTGCTAGTTGAGATAGTGTAGGATTACGAGCTCTATTCCCGAAGGTTGAAAGTAGAACCGCGGAGTTACAAGATGCGTTGATAACTGATTTATTCTTCATTTGATACATGCTTATATACGACTTGAAACAAGGAAGTTTAGTGTAATGGTTAGTGAAATAAGCTATTTTCTAAAGTAGGTCAGGGAATTTTGATTATGGTAGCAGTGCTGACTGCATTGGCAAGTCAGTGTACCGTTGAGTCGGTGAGACGGGGAAAGTGAGACATATAATAAGCCGATCAGCAATTCCCATCCGCAGTGGGTGCTACTGAGCGCCTGGTACTGTTTCCAACTTGGCTACTGCTTGATTTGTTGGGTGCTGGTCATGTTAAGCACCCATGGGTACGAAAATAATTTTTTTTGAAAAAGTATTGCCATCGAAAAAACTATTGATTGCTTTGAAAAAAGAAATGCTTATGGAATATCATTGTACCATTTTTCAAAAATATAAATATAATGGCATAGTATTGCATTTATTTTCAAAAAAAAAGGTCAATGGAGAAATAATTTATTACATTCGAAATCAATAAAAACAATGCAATACATTTGCCAAAACTAATGCTACTGAAAACAAGAAAGGAAGTTAACTTTGGCAAGCCGAAGTTTATATACCCTTGCAGTTAAAACTATTAAATATTATTCGAAATTGTTAAAAACACAAAAAATTATATTCCCAATAATATCACTGTGGACGGCAGTACACGTAGTGGCGAAACGCGCAAGAGAGCGTGCGAAGACAACTACTATATATAGCCGCAGAATTGAAAATCTGCAATTATGGTCCGATCGCAACGAGTGATACACAAACCGAAAGGTATTGCAAAAACTAAGAAGATTGCATACCAAGACTTTCGAAATATAGATTTGTTTGGGGAAAAAAGCGGTGAAAGTGTAAAAATAAAAATTTAGAAAATTGGAGCTGCTGGATACGGTGGGGATAAAAGCTCCCGGCTGTTTAGCTAGTTTTATTCTTAATGAGAATACGCGTCGAATGACATCTCATTTGTTGAAATCCGATGTTCCGTTCAAAAGTAATTCAAAAAACAAGATTTTCTTCTTCTTCCCAAAATGAAAATGTTTGTCCCTTTGTTTGTGGGTTTGTATGCATCCCATCTTAGTTTTAGGTCTTTGGAAACCCTATGGGTGTATAAAGCACCTTGAAATAGAAAATGTTTGTTCTACGACTTTTGGAAAAACCCGTTAGTTTAGCGGGAAATCAAAAAAAGCCAGATTTTAAATGCTTATAGTATTAGATTGTAATGGTCGTCATTCTGAACGGAATGCCCGCCTATCATTTTTCAGCCAGAAAAGCCAAAAACAATAGTTTTAGCAAACCCCTATTAAAGTATACTTTACGGCAGCGAGGGGTAATCTTAATCATTGTTCAGTGCCGCCAACTGGGTTCAAATTTCCATGACGTTCCAAGAAAGAAAGCTTGAGAGTCTGGAAATTTTCGGTATATAAACGCCCACGCGGATGCAATCAGTCTCTTTCACAACCCGCAAAAGTATTCTTCACCGACCGTCGTCTAATTGATCCCAAAAAATAAAACGCTACCAGGTTAAGTTCGACGCGCCATTGATAAAGTATAGCACGACAATTAAATTGCACAAAACCCAAACCATGGTCGTTTTTGCATAAGTGAAAGAGAATTTCCTATCGGATGTGGCAGATTGCAGTCCGTTCGGGAATGGCATAATCTCATGTGCCCCAAACACGTGCTGGGTAGTGGAAACATTTCCGGAAGATCTCTTCCGCTGCTGCTTTATTTTCACTTTCTGGAAAAACCTCTTAGATCACAGGTATGGGTCACCCTTTTGGTATATCCGTATTCTAAACTAAATCAGCTTTCTTGGCAGTTCGAGGGCTGCCCGAGCTCAAGCTCCAATACGCCAGCGGCTTGCTAATGCTAAAAGGCTAAAGCCAACCATCTCATGAGCCAGTATTAGTCGTCTGGAGTAGGGATTTTACGGGGCTGGGATGTCGTATCCGTCCCCACCAAATACCGGCAGTCAAGGCAGTCCCATCTATTAACGCCCCGGAGGAATACCGTAGCAGATTCGAAGCAGAACAGCGAGTCGATTGACTACCCCCCTAGGAATCGCGACTGACCCCGGAAGAACAGAGACTCTTCTAACTCTACGTAGCCTTCTAACAAAGAAAAATATTTTAAGAGTAGTGGTGGCGGAATTTAATAATTTGTGGAACCCGACCATCACTGAACCAAAATCATCGTTAGCCCATATAATCTTTATTAGTGCAGATGCCACAATAGAGTTTACAGCTAACAACAACACCGTCTCATCACTATCACGCTGGAAGGCCTTTCAACGCTGGAAGTTTAACCATGTGAGTCATACTTATGCGCCCTTGCACACCTATTTTGTGATCTATTTGTAAGTCGATCCAATCTCTCGTGTGTTTTCCCACAGCGCGTGGTGTAAGCTCCGATCGGGAGCTTTATTAGTTTTCTGTTTTGCGTATATATACTGAGAGCTTGGTGACCGCTTACAAGCTTATAAAGATTATTACCTAGAAAGTATTCTACCCTAAAGAAAGAAAAAAAACAAGTAAAGGTATCATTAATCTCGTGCGACTTAAAAACGAGATTCGCTCGGTTCCACAATATTAATAACTCCGACCCCCCCCCAAGAAAAATAATGACCCAAAAACGAATCGTAATGCTGGTTAGCCCCCATATCACTCAAATCTTCAAACCTTGATTTGTAAGCGCTTAATAATGAAGTTATAGAAATAAATACTTAGTTGTAAGTCCCAATAATGTTGCCGATATCCAATTCCATAAATTTAATCCGGCGAACAAATACTTTGTACATACCTAAGAAAACTTGTTAAATTTTCTGGTGTCGGTAGACACTAATGAATCAGATTCAACTAAAGATAATGGAATACTACCTATTTGAAAGAAAGAAAATGTTCAATCAACCAACGCCCCTTTGCAAATAAACTTGGATACTTCCTTGAAGAAAATCATGAGCGGCTAAAGGTGTGTTGTTTCCTGAATTGACATGGCAACTTAAATTATGAATCGGAAGTATCTCTCTGGTATCTTCGTCAAATAGCTGAAAAGATTATGGTTGGGTGGGTAGAGAGAGCAAGTGTCGAATATCAGCTAAGACCTTGTGAAACGTTAGCCTGTCAGTAGTATGTTTAAAGTTTGCCCTCTCTTTTTTTTTTTTTCTTTTCTTTTCCATGTTAAGTTCTATAAAGTAGTTTCTGTGGGAATCCTAAAAACTAAAGTATGTATGGACAGTTAGAGACGGCACACAGACCCACCCCATCGCCGAAAGAGCTAAGGCACTAGAGGATTCCACCCGCCGTTCTCATAACTGGGTAGAAGGAAGAGATCGCTAATCACAACTTATCTTGTGTATCGCGTACGGGCAACACTTTTATTTGTCGCGAAATACCAGCTCCTCATCCTGAGGCAACCATTACATGACTTTTGGCGCCCAACGTGGGGCCACTTTAAGAATAAAAACTTTTAGTGGTACGAACATAGATTAATTCAGTAGTGTTTAGATCATCCCAATGCCAGTATTAGTTGTGCTGAAGTAGTTGGACTTGATTGGTCTACCTATCGCATTATAAGGTACGGGAAGAGGTCGACCCTCTACAAGGCCTACGACGCTGTTATTTAGATATGGATAACAGACCGAGAAACCTACGAGGATTGACATACACCAATGGAAAAATATAGCGAAAACATCAGCTATAGGAAATCTTGTGTTACTCACAATTATTGCTCACATTTTTATGATTTAGGAGTTAGCTGTAGAATACCTTAATGAGAGCATAAAGTCAAGCTTGCATATTTATAGAATATTGAGAAGGGGCCTAAGATCACATCCCAATACTTAATTATCGCGAAGCTGGTGTATTTTTCTGTCAAGGTACTACTGCGGCAAACACAAATTTGTCTTATTGTCAGTAAATCGACGATGTATCTTTCCTGGAACTTGTCCGAATGCGATACAATGCGTTTACTTGCCGGATAAAGATCCGTAGATAGTTAAAATCTGACAGTTCGAGACCATCATAGTTAGTTTCAATAAGCGACATTTTTCATAAATGTACACTGCAGGCTAAGTCAGTATACCCGATTTTTTTTAGTTGCCAGTATATGTCAAATTCAGGAACAGTCAAAACATAGATCAAGAAAAAAAAATCAAAATGCCAGTTACAAATTCGCCTCCAAGCGCCTCTTCGGATAAAATGAAGAATAATTGCGCACTATGTGCAACTGTCATGGATAATACCAATCCTTGTTATTATCTAGCGTGCAAGGAATCCGGATTCACAAAAATTGTGTAGAAGCGTGGTTAACAGAGAATTCTTGTTGTTATACCTGTAGTGCCCCGATAACCAGAAAAGAAATTAAAGTAGTTGTAGGAAATTGCTCGCCCTCTCGTTCGCAACAAGTGCCTCCACCGCCCGACCCAGTGTCGCGGGGAGTAACCACCAGAAATTTAGTTAAAACCTTAGCACAGTTAGGAGAAGCTAGTACGGCCACCATACCCGACCCAGTCCCGTTAAACGCCAGTGGTGGTCAATCTTCGGCTTTGGATGCTAGCCAGAGTACAATCCAGTTGGAAGGTATTGCTAGTAGACCAATTCGCGGTAGGCCCCGCGCCGGTAGACCAGCTCGTACCACAAATACCCGTCGAAATCAGACTGTGGACTATAAAACTATCCAAGAAATGATAGAACAAACGGTTAATACCGTTATATCATCTTTATCTATACATAACCGTCCTCAATCTAATAATAGGCAGGTATCCGATATGAACCGGGAATCATCATCTCTCAGTTCAGCATCCATACATTCTAGGCAGACAGTCGACATCATGCAAAAGTGGGGTGTACATTTTGATGGGTCTACTGAAGGGTTAGGAGTGGACGAGTTTATTTATAGAATAAAAGTCCTAACCGACGAGACATTAGGTAGTGACTTTACAATCATGTGTAAGAACATGCATGTATTGTTCACTGGAAAAGCTAGATCTTGGTTTTGGAGATATCATAAGCAGGTGGATAGAATTGTTTGGTCAAACATTTGCGCCTCACTCCGTCAACAATATAAGGACTACCGATCGGACTTTATGAGCATGGAATTGATTAGAGCGCGCAAGCAAAAGCACGGAGAACCGTTTTCCTCTTTCTATGAGGCCGTGGCCTCATTAATTGACAAAGCCTCTATTAAAATTGAAGAAGAAAAGCTTTGTGAAATATTAAAAAACATTTTGCTACCCGATACGAGAGAAAAGTTGCTATACCAGCCAGTGCATTCTGTAGGACATTTACGTCGCTTAGTTCACATGAGCGAAAATTTGTTGCAGGAGATAAGTTGTCGCCCAGATCAGGGTAAGTCCAAACTAGGACCGAATCGCCGTCAAGTATATGCGCTAGAAGATGATAGTTCCGAAACCGAAGAAACTTCACAAGCAGAGGCGGAACTTGCTGCCTTACAAAGCTTTCATGATAAGCTAAAGTGTTGGAACTGCGAAGAATTAGGACATATCTGGCGGAACTGTTTAGCGGAGCGTCATATCTTTTGTTATACCTGTGGAAAGCTAAACGCCTACACGCCACAATGTCCAAATTGCCTCCAAAAGCAGTCGGAAAACCGACGAGTGGGTGCATTCGCTAAAAACCGAATGCCCCCGCAAATGTAAGTCAAAATACAGTAATGGATAAGCAAGCGAAAGGAAATCGAATTCCGATGCGATTTCGCCCATATGAAGAGAGAATGCAAAACTATTTAGAAGTAAGAAGCCGTATATTTCAGGATAAATATCCACAAATAAATAGGCGCACTAATAGATTAAAGTCATATTATGCTGAGGTTAAGAGAAATAAGAAAATACAGATTTCGACTATTTTTAACAACTCCACTGACTTGCGAAGTTATGCCGAAGTGTCGTTCCTACAGTATAAAGAACTTGGTATGTTGGACACGGGGGCAAACATTAGTTGCATTGGAGCAGAGCTGGCACTGCAAGATTTTTCAAATTTGTCGGAGTACAAGCCCTTAAAGTCGCGAGCGAAAACAGCAGGCGGGGAAAATCAAACTATAACAGGTTTCCTTGATACCGAAATTAGCTACAACAATATTAAAAAGCCTATGAGATTATATATTATTCCCAGCATTTAACAAAAACTAATTCTAGGCCATGACTTCTGGAGAATCTTCCAAATCGCTCCAATTATTATATCGTCGTTACAGGCGTCTAAGGAAATCAGTGAACTTTCAGGTGAAAACCTATATCCGTTAACTACCACGCAAACAACAGCTAGCAGTAGTTAAGCAATTATTTCCAAAAGCATCAGATGGATTAGGTCGTACGTCCCTAATAGAACATACAATCGAGGTGGGAAATGCATTACCAGTAAAACAACGTTTCTACCCTGTAAGTCCTGCAGTAGAAAAACTGCTGTATGCGGAAATTGACCGTATGCTACAGTTGGATGTTATTGAGCCTTCCGTGAGCCCGTGGAGCTCCCCGATGCGTCTGGTAGTCAAGCCTAACAAAATTCGACTTTGCCTTGACGCGCGCAGACTTAATGAGGCTACCAAAAAGGATGCTTATCCTTTGCCTAGCATTGACGGGATTTTTTCGAGGTTACCCAAAGCTAATATCATTTCCAAGCTAGACTTAAAAGATGCCTACTGGCAGATCCAGCTCAGCTCAGAATCAAAGCCTTTAACGGCATTCACGGTGCCTGGTCGACCGTTATACCAGTTCAAAGTTATGCCTTTCGGCCTATGTAACGCGCCGTCCACAATGTGTCGTTTAATGGATCAGATTATACCCCCAGATCTTCGCCATTGTGTCTTTGGTTACCTAGACGACCTTTGCGTTGTTACGGAAGATTTTGCATCCCATTTGTCAGTATTGGTTCGGCTTGCAGAGGAATTCCGCACGGCCAATCTTACTCTTAATATAGACAAAAGTGAATTTGGGGTAACAAGCATCAACTATTTAGGATATGTCATTGGTAGTGGAGGTATCTGCACCGACCCAGCCAAAATTTCGTGTATTATAAATTGGCCATCGCCAAAAAACCTAAAACAAGTTCGCGGATTTCTCGGAGTTTGTGGGTGGTATCGACGATTCATACATAATTTTGCTGATCTCACCTGCCCAATCACAGATGTTCTTTCTAAAAAGGTAAAGTTTTGCTGGCCTGCCGAAGCCCAAGTAGCAATGGATAAGTTAAAATCCATTTTGACCTCGGCTCCCGTGTTAACAAATCCGAACTTTGATAAAAAATTTTATCTTCACTGTGATGCTAGCGACTTTGGCATTGGTGCCGTGCTGGTTCAACTGTCAGAAGAGGATGCTGAAAAGCCCATCGCATTCATGTCGAAAAAACTGAGTCGTTCGCAACGCAACTATAGTGTAACCGAGCGCGAGTGTTTGGCTGTAGTATTAGCTATTGAAAAGTTTCGTTGCTATCTAGAATTACAAGAATTTGAAGTAGTTACTGACCATTCAAGCTTACTTTGGCTTATGAGGCAGCAAAACGTGTCTGGCAGACTTGCTCGGTGGATTTTTCGCTTGCAGCAATTTAAATTTACTTTTTCACATCGCAAAGGAAAAGACCATGTTGTTCCTGACGCTCTATCTAGGCTATGTGAAAACGAAATCTCGGCAATAGATATGGCCCCCATAATAGACCTAAGTTCCGAGGCTTTTCAGGAAGACACATACACGGCGTTAAAAACCAAGTTTACGAACAATTTAGATAAATTCCCAGACGTTAAAATAGTAGATCAATTTCTGTATATTCGTACCGAACATGCAGATGGAAACAAAATGCAAGATAAACAGGCATGGAAACTGTGGGTTCCCGAAACCTTAAGAGAAGAGGTTCTCCGACAACCCCCCAATGGCGTTACTTCCTCTCATGCGGGAATGCAAAAGACCATAGCAAAGATACGTCGAAATTTATTTTGGCCAGGCTTATCAAAAGATGTTAGAGACTATATTCGATCTTGTGACGCCTGTAAATAGAACAAGGCGCCTAACTATACCTTACGCCCCCCAATGGGTGAGCACTGTCCAACGTACAGACCATTTCAACGTCTGTATATCGATCTGCTAGGCCCTTACCCGCGTAGTAAACAGGGACATGTTGGTCTACTAATAGTACTGGACCATTTTAGCAAATATCCCTGGCTCCAACCATTGAAAAAATTTACGTCGTCGGCAATAATAGAGTTTCTACTAAAACAGGTGTTTCACAGTGTAGGCGTTCCCGAAACTATAGTAAGCGACAACGGTGCACAATTTAAGGCATCGGAATTTAACGCTTTTATTACCGAATTAGGCATAACCACGTTTATACCGCGCTTTACTCGCCACAAAGCAATGCGGCCGAGCGGGTAAACCGTTCCCTATTAGCTGCGGTCCGTTCGTACTTAAAAAACGATCAAACCGAGTGGGACATGCACATTACTAGTATAACCTGTTCCTTGAGATCATCTTTGCATCAATCGTTAGGATGTTCCCCATACCGTGCTTTATTCGGACTCCGATTATAAGTTACTCAAAGACTTATCGCTTTTGGAGGAACCTATAGTACCTATATCTCGATCAGATAACCTAGCTCTTTTGCGAAAAGAAATTCAAGCCAATATCCGTCGTGCCTATGATCGCAACGTCCGGCAATACAATTTGCGGGCAAAGCCGACGTCGTTCCGGGAAGGACAAGAAGTGTATCGTCGAAATTTTGCTCAGAGTAAATTCGTACAGAATTTTAACGCAAAGTTAGGTCCTCAATTTGTGAAATGTAGGATTAGAAAAAAACTTGGAAATTGTTATTACCAACTTGAAACCTTGCAAGGAAAAGAGGTAGGAACTTATCATGCCAAGGACATTCGAAGCTAATTCCCGCTAATATTGCATCTAAAGAAGAAATATTATCGGGTGGTGTAATGGTCGTCATTCTGAACGGAATGCCCGCCTATCATTTTTCAGCCAGAAAAACCAAAAACATTAGTTTTAGCAAACCCCTCTTAAAGTATACTTCACGGCAGCGAGGGGTAATCTTAGCTTAGCTTTTGCGTATCAGCTGCATTGTTCAGTGCCGCCAACTGGGTTCAAATTTCCATGACGTCCCAAGAAAGAAAGCTTGAGAGTCTGGAAATTTTCGGTATATAAACGCCCACGCGGATGCAATCAGTCTCTTTCACAACCCGCAAAAGTATTCTTCTCCGACCGTCGTCTAATTGATCTAAAAAAAAAACGCTACCAGGTTAAGTTCGACGCGCCATTGATAAAGTATAGCACGCCAATTAAATTGCACAAAATCCAAACCATGGTCGTTTTTGCATAAGTGAAAGAGAATGGCAGATTGCAGTCCGTTCGGGAATGGCATAATCTCATGTTCCCCAAACACGTGCTGGGTAGTGGAAAAATTATATATGATGGACGTTGATGCATACGAGCAGTACAAACAAGTGGCCCAACGACACCAAGCACGTGCTTGTTACGCGCGGGGCCCTTCTATAAATTTGGGCAAAAATGCGAGTTCGCGAGGAAGATACAAAAAACAAATAGAGACGGGACACAAATGAAAATAAAAGAAGCAACTAAGAATGAAGCAAATGAGTTAAATTATTAGTTTTTAATACCGGGATAGAAGATGATGTGCAAATTAAATGGTTAAGATTGTTATAATTATTACATAGAACGCGAAAGGGCTCGTGCAGACAAAAATTAGATGTACATCGTGGCAAATTTAGGGGATAATAATTTCGTGTAAGTCTAACAGGAACATTGAAAGTTAGGCGGTTTACAAGTTCTACAGAATCAATATCACCTCTTATAAGATTTTGCATAAAAATAGTACCAAGCATTGTTCTACGATTTGCAAGGGTAGGTAAATTAAGCAATAGTAATCTACTCTGATAGGAAGGTAGCCTTATGTTTTGATCCCAGTTCAAACTACGAAGGGCAAAAAGAAGAAATTTTTTTTGTACCGACTCAATACGGTCAATATGCACTTGATATTGTGGACTCCAAACCGAAGAACAATATTCCAAAATAGGACGGACAAGGGAGGTAAATAATAATTTGGTTGTATAAGGGACATCAAATTCTTTTGACCAACGCTTTATAAACCCAAGAACACTCATGGCCTTGCTGACAGTGGACATTATGTGGCAGTCAAATTTAAGTTTTGGGTCCAGAAGAACGCCTAAATCATTAACTGAATATATACGGTCGAGTGGCGTATTTTGAAGAGAGTAACTAACAAAAGTAGGAGTACCCCTATGAAAAGTCATAACGTTGCATTTAAGGCAGTTCAAATTTAAAAGGTTATACTCACACCATCCCTGAAAACAATCAATATCTGACTGTAAGTTGAAACCCGACGCTATATCATTATGTGATAAACAAAGCTTAACATCATCAGCATACATTAGTACACGAGAGTGTGTTATGATAGAGGGAAGATCGTTAATAAACAAAGTAAACAGCAAAGGGCCCAAATGACTACCCTGAGGCACTCCAGATGTCACATAGATCAGTTTTGAGGCAGAGTTCTTGAATATAACCCTCTGAGTCCTACCATTCAAATAACTTGAAATCCAAGTTAATAGCTTACATGGAAACCCAAGCTGATTTAATTTGAATAATAGAAGAGAGTGGTTGACAGAGTCAAAGGCCTCACTAAAATCTGTATATATAACGTCAGTCTGCATTTTTTTCTTAAAACCATTTATGGAAATACCTCTATAATTCTGGGCATCCGCCTTCGCACCCTTTTTGTGAAGTGGAATGATAAAAGAGTCCTTCCAGATAGTAGGAAAAACTGATGATGAAATAGACAAATTAAAAAGTTTAAGAATCGGTTTACATATGGTTGACGCACAAAACTTAAGCACACACCCGGGGAGTCCATCTGGACCGGGAGAATAAGTTGGCGTTGTTGTTGCTAAGTCTCTTATGAGAGAACTCTCCGTAATTTCAGGGGTAAAAATACAGTTTGCTCTATTTAAGGGATTAGGGTAGTTAGAATTTGACCAAGCAACCGAACTATAAGTAGTTTGGAAAAACTCGGCAAATAAATCAGCAATTTCAGAATCCGTCGATGCCTCCATTGAGTTAAAACGTACAGATGAAGGTAATGCCGACGACTTACGCTTGGCATTAACAAAGTTATAAAACTGCTTCGGATCATTTGAAAATTCGAATTTACATCGACTTAAATACATAGAATAGCAATGACTATTGAGAACATTAAAGTCCGATCGAGCCACCACATATTTCGAAAAATCAGATGGCTTACCCGATTTTTTACACTTTTTATAGGTGTTTGTTTTAAGGTTTTTAAGTCTTTGAAGCGCATTGGTAAACCAAGGAGGCCTGTTTCCGGAAGATCTCTTCCGCTGCTGCTTTATTTTCACTTTCTGGGAAAACCTCTTTGATCACAGGTATGGGCCACCCTTTTGGTATATCCGTATTCTAAACTAAATCAGCTTTCTTGGCAGTTCGAGGGCTGCCCGAGCTCAAGCTCCAATACGCCAGCGGCTTGCTAATGCTAAAAGGCTAAAGCCAACCATCTCATGAGCCAGTATTAGTCGTCTGGCGTAGGGATTTTACGGGGCTGGGAGGTCGTATCCGTCCCCACCAAATACCGGCAGTCAAGGCAGTCCCATCTATTAACGCCCCGGAGGAATACCGTAGCAGATTCGAAGCAGAACAGCGAGTCGATTGACTACCCCCCTAGGAATCGCGACTGACCCCGGAAGAACAGAGACTCTTCTAACTCTACGTAGCCTTCTAACAAAGAAAAATATTTTAAGAGTAGTGGTGGCGGAATTTAATAATTTGTGGAACCCGACCAACACTGAACCGAAATCATCGTTGGCCCATATAATCTTTATTAGTGCAGATGCCAAAATAGAGTTTGCAGCTAACAACAACACCGTCTCATCACTATCACGCTGGAAGGCCTTTCAACGCTGGAAGTTTAACCATGTGAGTCATACTTATGCGCCCTTGCACACCTATTTTGTGATCTATTTGTAAGTCGATCCAATCTCTCGTGTGTTTTCCCACAGCGCGTGGTGTAAGCTCCGATCGGGAGCTTTATTAGTTTTCTGTTTTGCGTATATATACTGAGAGCTTGGTGACCGCTTACAAGCTTATAAAGATTATTACCTAGAAAGTATTCTACCCTAAAGAAAGAAAAAAAACAAGTAAAGGTATCATTAATCTCGTGCGACTTAAAAACGAGATTCGCTCGGTTCCACAATATTAATAACTCCGACCCCCCCCCCCCAAGGAAAATAATGACCCAAAAACGAATCGTAATGCTGGTTAGCCCCCATATTACTCAAATCTTCAAACCTTGATTTGTAAGCGCTTAATAATGAAGTTATAGAAATAAATACTTAGTTGTAAGTCCCAATAATGTTGCCGATATCCAATTCCATAAATTTAATCCGGCGAACAAATACTTTGTACATACCTAAGAAAACTTGTTAAATTTTCTGGTGTCGGTAGACACTAATGAATCAGATTCAACTAAAGATAATGGAATACTACCTATTTGAAAGAAAGAAAATGTTCAATCAACCAACGCCCCTTTGCAAATAAACTTGGATACTTCCTTGAAGAACATCATGAGCGGCTAAAGGTGTGTTGTTTCCTGAATTGACATGGCAACTTAAATTATGAATCGGAAGTATCTCTCTGGTATCTTCGTCAAATAGCCGAAAAGATTATGGTTGGGTGGGTAGAGAGAGCAAGTGTCGAATATCAGCTAAGACCTTGTGAAACGTTAGCCTGTCAGTAGTATGCTTAAAGTTTGCCCCCTCTTTTTTTTTTTTTTTTCTTTTCTTTTCCATGTTAAGTTCTATAAAGTAGTTTCTGTGGGAATCCTAAAGCTAAAGTATGTATGGACAGTTAGAGACGGCACACAGACCCACCCCATCGCCGAAAGAGCTAAGGCACTAGAGGATTCCACCCGCCGTTCTCATAACTGGGTAGAAGGAAGAGATCGCTAATCACAACTTATCTTGTGTATCGCGTACGGGCAACACTTTTATTTGTCGCGAAATAGCAGCTCCTCATCCTGAGGCAACCATTACAAGATACTATAACTATAACTATATTAGATACCAACTAATGCTACAGAAACGTGTTATATATCTCTGAAAAGATAATTAAATCTGTCTGAATATAATAGATTTTGAGTTACGATAAAAAGTTATTTTTTAAAACCACTTGTTGACTGTTTTCTCAAAATTAAGTCGAACGATTTCTTTTTAAATTTTAAATCATACAGCCCTTGAGATTCCTCAACTTTTGATCTACAACATTTTATGCCCTAAAAATTACCGTTTGGAAGATATTAAGCGATAAAAAGTGCAACTCGTTTCAGCTCCGTATACGTAATATTTCATACTTATTCGAGTAAACAAGAAAAAAACCAATTTGATGAAAAAAATTCTTATTAGATTTTTTCAAACGGAAAATCTGTTATGGTTTTAGGGTACTTTACTTGCATGAAGCTAATCGAAATAGGAAACTTGATATATTTGTTCTACCACTTTGGAAAAACCCGCTAGTTCGGCGGAAAATGTAAGAAACGACAGATTTCTCTTGGAATCTGAAACTATACAGCCCTTGATATTCCAAACTTGTGCTATTAAAATAGGTAATTGAAGCAATAAAACTTGTTGTGCCTAATTTAAGGTGGCGTTCAGCTAAGATTAGGGGTCGAATCTGCGTGTTTGGTTTTTCAATAGCCAAGCCATATGGGGACGACTCCTAGTCATGGTATTGGGGTACTTAAACTCTTGAGCAAACAAAAACTTCGGATATCAAACAAAAACACCTCTTAACGAGGTAGAAAGTAGTGGCGAACGCGCCTTCAACAAAAATTTCTGATATCAACAATTGTGACGAAAAATGATATTACATTCGATAAAATAAATAAACTTTATTAAATTTATGTATTCCGCACGCTACAACAGAAAATTTACATGTAGGTAAATAAATATGTACTGTTGCGGGCCGAAATCATAAATTTAATATAGTTTATTTATTTTATCGAATGTAATATCATTTTTCGTCACAATTGTTGATATCAGAAATTTTTGTTAAAGGCGCGTTCGCCACTACTTTCTACCTCGTTAAGAGGTGTTTTTGTTTGATATGTTAAACAAGAAAGGAAGTTAACTTCGGCAAGCCGAAGTTTGTATACCCTTGCAGTTAAATTTATTAAATTTAAAAGTACCAAAAGTGATTTTCCCAATAGTGTAAGAAAATATGTCAAGAAACACCGAAGCTATAATTTGGTTCATATTATTTTCCTACCAATTTGGCGATCTTTCCTATGGCAGCTATATGATATAGTCGGCCGATTTCGATAAAATTAAATTCGAAATTCAGAACTAATTAAAAAATGTTATTTCCAAGCGCAGGAGGTTATGTGTTAATAAACACCGAAGCTATAATTTGTTTCATATTATTTTCCCACCAATTTTCCGATTGTTCCTATGGCAGCTATATGATATAGTCGTCCGATTTTGATAAAATTAAATTCGAAACTCAGAACTAATTAAAAAATGTTACTTCCAAGCGTTGGAGGTTATATGTTAAAAAACACCGAAGCTATAATTTGTTTCATATTATTTTCCCACCAATTTTCCTTTCGTTCCAATGGCAGCTATATGATATAGTTGTCCGATTTTGATAAAATTTAATTCGAAACTCAAAACTAATTTAAAAATGTTATTTCCAAGCCTAGGAGGGTATATGTAAAAAAAACACCAATGATATAATTTAAAAAAAATTTTTTTCCGATTATTCCTATGGGAGCTTTATATAGTGTTTCGATCCGGCTGGTTCCGACTTATATACTACCTGCAAGAGAAAGAAGACTTTTGGGAAAGTTTCAGCTTTAAAACTGAGAGACTAGCTTGCGTAGAAACGGACGGACAGACGGACATGGTTAGATCGACTCGTCTAGTCATGCTGATCAAGAATATATATACCTTATGGGGTCGGAAACGTCTCCTTCACTGCGTTGCAAACTTCTGACTGAAATCAATACACCCTCTGCAAGGGTATAAAAACACCTAAGATTTAATTTTGCTTAGTTTTTTTTTCCGATTATTCCTATGGGAGCTATAAAATATAGCTGACCGATCCGGCTGGTTCCGACTTATATACTACTTGCAAAATAAATAAGACTTTTGGGAAAGTTTCAGCCCGATAGATTTAAAACTGAGAGACTAGCTTGCGTAGAAACGGACGGACAGACGGACAGACGGACATGGCTAGATCGACTCCTCTAGTCGTGCTGATCAAGAATATATATACCTTATGGGGTCGGAAACGTCTCCTTCACTGCATTGCAAACTTCTGACTGAAATCAATATACCCTCTGCAAGGGTATAAAAACACCTAAGATTTAATTTTGCTTAGTTTTTTTTCCGATTATTCCAATGGGAGCTATAAAATATAGTTGACCGATTCGGCTGGTTCCGACTTATATACTACCTGCAAAAGAAATAAGACTTTAAGGAAAGTTTCAGCCCGATAGTATTAAAACTGAGAGACAAGTTTGCGTAGAAACGGACATTCCTATACTAAATGCAAGGGTATAACAGTTATTTTATTATTTCTCTGACCGTTTCTTTGACAGCTATATGTTAGAGACGTCAGATTTGTATTAAATTTAATTCGAAATTCTTTAAAATACACAAAATGTTATTCCCAATAGTATAAAATAATATGTCAAAAAACACCGAAGCTTTGATTTGTTTCATATTACTTTCCCACCAATTTTCCGATCGTTCCCATGGCAGCTATATGATATAGTCGTCCGATTTTGATAAAATTAAATCCGAAATTCAGAACTAATTACAAAATGTTATTTCCAAGCGAAGGAGGTTATATGCTAAAAAAACATCAAAGACTTATATACTACCTGCAAAAGATATACGACTTTTGGGAAAGTTTCAGCCCGATAGCTTTAAAACTGAGAGACTAGTTTGCGTAGAACCGGATGAACAGACGGACAGACGGACATGGCTAGATCGACTCGTCTAGTCATGCTGATCAAGAATATATATTCTTTATTGGGTCGGAAACGTCTCCTTCACTGCGTTGCAAACTTCTGACTGAAATCATAATACCCCCTGCAAGGGTATAAGAATACCAAAGTTATAATTTTTAATAATACTATACTAATAAGACTGCGAGATGGATGGAGATATCCCTAACAAATCTAGCCTATAGCGCCAACTATATTCTTCTTCTAGCCTGTAGCGCCTCTAGCGGCTTGGTGGCGTATTAGTGAAATCATCTTATTTGCTGCATGTGGTGCGCAATCTCGAATAAATTTTAAAATTTTGATTATTATTTGGCTATACCTTTTTAATGACTGGTTCGATTCTAATTTGAGGATTGGTATTGATAATAAGAACAAACTCTCATTTAAACTATTCCAAAATGCTAAAAAATGCTACACCAGATTTTGTGTTATAGTTGTCTGTAATTATTATTTTATTATTATTAATAGTTCGGCTTCTTGGTCTAATTCTAAACACTCTAATCACTTGAGTAGGACAATTGTATTTTAATACCCGTTACTCGTAGAGTAACTTTCGTCGGAAAGTCTGTAACATATAGAAGTATCCGTTTTTCGACACCATAAAGAATATATATTCTTGATCAGGATCAATAGCCGGGTCGATCTAGCCATGCCCGCCTGTCCGTATGAACGGTGTGATTTTGGAAACTATAAAAACTGCAACACAGGGACTAGGAAATCAGATTCTAACGAGTACTTCGCAGCGCAAAGCGCTCAAAACTGTGGCACCTACAGTTTTAATGCGAGAATACAAATTTTAACAGCTCTCTTATAGCTCTCGTCAATACCAATCAATTGATCCAATGTTGCCACAACCACAAACTTCTAACGCCCACACACCTCCCAAGAAGAAAATCAATGACGTCAGAGCCAGACAACGGCTAGGTGCAAGCCGAACTGCGCGGCAAATAGTCTCTTTCAAACAAAACTGTTGGACCAAATATTTAACTGAATAACGAATGCAAGTATTTCAGCTTAAGTATATGTATATAATACGTTCTAGGATTGTTCATCCTGTCAGGAGTATAATAACTCCCCACAAATTGGAGCGGAAATTATACATGGTGGCCTGCCGGCTAGGAACGGCATGGCGAAGATGAGAGTTTGGAGAAAGAGAATGTGGAAAAAGAGAGAGTTTGAAGAACTAGAGGTCGGAGAGAGAGGGAGAGAGAGGGGAGACTTCAATGGCAGAGTGATGGTGCCGTGTGCAAAAGAAAATAACGGAACGCACCGGACTTTGGACTTTGGACCAGGAGAAGAAGTGGCACATCTCAGCAGCGGGACAGCACGCCTCCGTGCCACATGCCACATGAGCCGTGGGTCTAGGACAAAGTGGTCAAACTAGATCCGTGGATCTTGAACATGGAGTGGAGAGTACCAGCGGACGGTGCGCAAATGGGAACTAACGGTTCCCGGATGCCCTACATAAGGCCGCAGAGCTCTGGGAGCTAAATCAGTCGATACGAGATTCTAACGATTACCTCGCGGCGCAAACCGCTCAAAACTGTGGCACCTACAGTTTTAATGCGAGAATACAAATTTTACATCTCTCTTATAGCTCTCGTCAATACCAATCAATTGATCCAATGTTGCCAAAACCACAAACTTCTAACGCCCACACACCTCCCAAGAAGAAAATCAATGACGTCAGAGCCAGGCAATGGCTAGGTGCAAGCCGAACTGCGCGGCAAGTATATCTCTTTCAAACAAAACTATTGGACCAAATATTTAACTGAATAACGAATCCAAGTATTTGAACTTAAGTATATGCATATAATACGCTCTAAGATTGTTCATCCTGTCAGGAGTCTAATAACTCCCCACAAATTGGAGCGGAAATTATACATGGTGGCCTGCCGGCTAGGAACGGCATGGCGAAGATGAGAGAATGTGGAAAAAGAGAGAGTTTGAAGAACTAGAGGTCGGAGAGAGAGGGAGAGAGTGGAGACTTTAATGGCAGAGTGATGGTGCCGTGTGCAAAAGGAAATAACGGAACGCACCGGACTTTGGACTTTGGACCAGGAGAAGAAGTGCCACATCTCAGCAGCGGGACAGCCCGCCTCCGTGCCACATGCCACATGAGGTTCAGCAGGATAGCGCCAAGACATCGGACTTCAGGTGGTAGCCGTGGGTCTAGGACAATGAGGCCAAACTGGATCCGTGAATCTTGAACATGGAGTGGAGAGTACCAGCGGACGGTGCGCAAATGGGAAATAACGGTAACAAGCCGTCAAGATCAGTCAGTTATCAAAGTCAATGGACCAAGTCAACCAGCAGCACGTGAAAAATAAGTCCACAAATACAAGTCGTCAGAAGCAGCGCCATGGGATGAGACGTTCGGGATTGGGACATCAGGAATCTCCGAATTGAGACACAGGTAGCTGAGGTCTAAAGGGCATCACACAGCTCATTCAAGGCGGTTTGTTTCATACTTTGTCAGTCAGAATCGAGAAATAGAGTCCTGCGATGAACAACCGTGATCTCGTGGGGAATGTTCTCAAAACCCAGTGTGCCTTGCCCGACTGTTATTTTTGTTTTTTCAAACAAAAAAATCACTAACAAGGGAAAGTCCTGAAAAAAATCCAACTACACCACTGACGTTATTAAACATTGTATTTTACATAACCGCAATGATTTTTATTTTTCAGAGTTTTATTTAAAACTCATGAAATAATCGTTATATTGTGAGTTTTATATAAAACTTGACAAATAAAACTTATTTTCTGAGTTTTACTTTTCGCTTGAAAAATAACAGTTATTCTTTGAGTTTTATATAAAAATCAAATAATAAAACTTATTCTCTGAGTTTTATTATTTAAATCAAACATAAAACTCAAAATCATATTGTGGCGGTTCCGTGGCTCGTAGAAATGTGATTAAAAATTTAAAAAATAAATGCGCGGTTGGCTATTTCTTAAAATTTATTTTAGATACAATAGACCACCGTTAGTATGTATATTTTTATTAATTTATGTCGCACAAAGGTGGAATGTCTTTACTAGCAGAGTGGACCAGTGATAGGTCTGAAAACGAAAACAAAAAAAAACAATTGCGACGTGTAGGTCTCCGTTTTTACGTCAACATTTAAATTAGATTCGCTTCTGTTGATAGTCAGTTCAATTAGTAACAACCATCTGAAAAAGGGACGAAAACCTTATAACTTACCGCGAAGCTATTTCGAATTTAATTCAATAGAAAATAAATCGTTCTTAGTGTTGGATTCAAAAGCCTTTACCACATTGACAAAGCAAAACTTTGATGAGCTCAATATGAGCCCTGTTTCATCGAGAAACATAATGATGTTAGTTGAAAGGAAATATAATGAAATCAAAGCGTCTTTAAAACTGTTGTTCAAAAACAATATAGTATGCATAAAAATGGATACAGCAACAAGATGCAACCGTGGCATTTTAGGAATCAACGCCCAGATTTATCACAATAACCGGATTTGTGTAAAAACTCTCGGTCTCGTCGAACTGCACCAAAGACATTCAGGAAGCGATCTATGCTCGGAAATCGAGAACATTTTAAAAGAGTTTAATATTTCGAAGAAACAAATATACAGTATTACCACAGATAACGGCAAGAATATGATCAAAGCAGTGTCTCTCCTAAGCGACGACGAAGCCACTTCCTTGGACGATGATGAATTTGATGACGATGAAGAACTTACCAAGAACCTTAAAGTGTTTTCAATAACATCTGTAAAATGTGCGGCCCATACCTTGCAATTAAGTGTGAAGGACTTTTTAATCAACTCAGAATGTACAAAAATAATAGAAAAAGTGCGTTCAGTAGTCAAAATGTTAAGGACTCCGTCTTCTAGGTTTGTGTTAATAATATTATATTATTAATATGTACTTAGGTCTTTTAAATTTATAAGGTATAAGTCTTGCGTCCAGGGATTACCTCTTCCCGTCATAGATGTCCCAACTCGGTGGGGCTCAACGTATTTGATGTTCCAAAGGCTGCTGGATTATGAAAACTTTTGCAAGACTGAACATAATATTGAATCCAAGTTAACGGCTTCCGACTGGACTATGATCAGAACTACACCCAGAAAAAAATCCTTTCGACACGTTCAAAAATCAAGACCAAACGTTGTCAAAAAGTGCGTAAGCCCGTTTGTTGACGGTTCATGAACAGTCGTTCGTAAAATGTGACCGAAATTTCGGGAGTGGTTTCCGAACGAATGTGGTCAGTTTATGAACACTTTCGTATTGAATTATTAACATAAGGGTCTTAATTAGGTAACGAACTGGTATTTTTCTCTAAACGTTTAGGGCACAATTTTGGAACGCCTCTGGCACAATGTGTGAACAGAACGTTCTTGAAAACAGAACGGTTGGTAAATAATCCTAATCGCTGTAATAAAAAACGTTTATATATTTTTGTTTTTTTATATTTTTATTGATCATTGGGTACACATTTAATTCTAAAGAACACTTTGTTATTGTTAAGGGGATAAATGTGAAAAGGAAGGGAAAATATTTCATCGAATGTCTTAATACTAATAGAATCCTTTCCAGAACCAACTTCATAGGCCTGAAAATGGTCATCGAAACGTTTTACATTAATTTCTTTACATACTATATATACAAGACTACCCTGAATTATAAAATATTTTATTCTATACAATTCTAGTTTATTATTTACATTAGCAGCTAAGTGATAATTACATTTATAGCGCGTTCCTTTAAAAACTATATCATCCGCAATTTCACAGCTTATGAAATTAATATTATATACAGTTTTGATATTTTTAAAATATGTCTCTTGCGTTAAATCTAAAGTTTTTGAAAACTCAAAGTGAAATGGTGGTTCAAAACCATTTTCGCGATTTAAAAGAAATGTTGAAAATTGAAGACCAGCTTTTTTTGCAACTGAGAGGGATGGATTTACTCTCGACATGGCATTGTTGAAATACATTTTCGCTGTACTGTGATTTCCCTCAAAGCGCATACACCACAAATTCCGCAGAGGACCACATTTCCTAATGGCTGTCGCGTAGTGCACCAAGAAATAATGCTTAGGTTTCAGGGCTCCGTACAGTTTTGTATACATTGTATGATGTTTCTTAATTAACAATTGCAAATCACTTAAATCTTCTTCTGAGAAACTTGGTTTTAAAATAACATCAATAATTTGCAACAAAGATGTGAAAACTAACCAATGCTTGTTGTTTACAGGTATCAAATCTCCTATAATGAAGCTTAAAAAATGTACAAAACACATTGATTCGCTTGCGGACATGCTTAAATTAAAATTAAGCCTATGAGATTCCAAGTCACCGAAAATATTTCCAATTTCTATTTCTCCAAACTGGAAAAGAGATTTTCTACTATTTATGGTACTTAAAGAAATAACATTATCTTTAATCAGCGATTGCAATACGTTGCATAAGTCATATTGGCAAACGCCTTCAAATATATCATGCATGACATCGAACGTTATATTATCGGTAACACTGAAGCCAGGTAATCTTTCAAATATGCAACTATTTTGAACTCCTGTTTCCTTAAAATTATTCAATTGTAAATCGGTTTTATAATTTTCTTTGTTTCTTAATGCTTCTGTTGACTGTTCTGTATCGAATTGCATTTCGGAACGAGATCTAGTGCAAGCTCTACAGTATTTAAAAGCATTGAATGACTGCACGTAGCCTAAAACGCTATTGAGACCTAAATTGTCACCTACAATCAAGCCTTACACGAAATGGACCGTGCGTGTTTTACCTCCTGTATCTATTGCTATACCTTCTTGTAACTCTTTCAGCAGTTCTACCAAAGAAAAAAATGACTTATCATAACCAAGGTGTTTTAAATCCTTTGTCTGCATGTAAGCAGCGGGTAAAATATATTCTAATTTAGATAGTAAATAATCTGGCATAGTCGGAAAGCTGATATAAACACCACATATGGAAGTTTTGTGGCTTCCTAGAGGATTGTTGATTTGAAAATCGTCTAGATAAAGAATGAACGGTATTATCAATTCGGACGTAAACTCTTTTTTTTTCTTTTTAAACAACTCTCCACTAGCAAAGTTACTTATGGTTCTGCTTTTTAAGTACATTTCGGTATTTTTCAAAGTTGTGTTTAAAAGTTCTGGGATTTCAAATATTGATTTAAAAATAAACTCAAGTGGTATTATGCAAATATTTGCCGACTTGGAAGATAAGGTGGGGTTTCCCCTTATGACTTTTTCAGCAATTGTTGTTAAAATAGTCTTGTCGGTTGGTTCCTCGTACAAATGGAGTTCTTTTGACATTTTGAATAGCCTATATTCCGTTTTTAAGTCAATAAAAGGATGTTTGCAAAAATTTAGAATGCAATTTAAATCTTCATTAATTTAATTATGGTTTAATGTTTTTTCAATTGCAGTGGATGCTGATAAAAATAAACTCGAAATCAAATTTTTGAACTTTTAGAACTTGATTTCTGGGCATGAAACTTTCTTGGTACAGGTTTAGAGATAAATCTAACGCTTGTTTTTTTAAATGTTGGATAGTATTGGAAATATTTATGCTTTTAAAATCAATATCTGGCAAGTTATTTTGATTTATGTGGGCTGATGTAGCTTGTTCCAACATAAATGTTTGAAATGAACAACCGGTAATTTCATCGGATTTTAAAGTAACGCTTTTAAATTTGTGAATTTTTTCAAGGTGCACTCTAAAGTTTTTTAAAGTTGTAAAGTTTTGATTACATCTTTCTTGCTTACATTCTAACTTTAAAAAAGTAGTGGGTAATACATGGTCATCTTTTAAGTGGCGTATTAATAATGTAGGAGATACAAAGTCTTTATGACGCTTAAAACAAAAATACATTTTGCTAGTTACATCTGAATGTCGTTGAAAGTATTTACAAGGCTGATTAGACTGACAGATTTTTTTTCGTGTTCAGAGGTTATTTCATAAAAAAAGGTTTGAAAAAACCAACAAACATTGTAACAAGTTTGAGGATATTGTAGCCCTAAGACTTGAAAGATTTTAAAGCATACGTCTAGACACTCAATGAAAGACCCACATTTTAGCAGGACCTTGTTAAAGCTGATGTAGAATCCACGGATTTCATCTGGAGATAGTCCTTCGACGATAATGAATGGTTGCAGACTTTGACCAGCGTTATAATATTTGTTGATCACTGCCTCCATTTGCCTCTGGTAGTCGTTTATTGTTGGCAAACATAAAACCAGACTTTCTTGAGCGTCGAGTATGGTTGCTTTCTTCGTCCTTTTTCCAGATTCGGATGGAAATCTAGTTGTCGAAGGCAATATGGCTACTAAAAGAATGGCGTAAATGTAGTCCTGAGCATCTGTAACATTAATTTTTAATATACCTCAGGGAAATATACAAAGGCAATTTACAAACCTATATTTTCAGTTGATGAGCCACAAAGGAAAAGATTTTTGCAGTAAGCATTCGAAATTTTTTTTTAATGAGCTTCGATATGCTTCTTGAAAAATGACCACTTTGCAAAAAGTAGGTTTCCCTTCGAAGGGTAGAGAATATAAAAATCAATTTTGATCTGCAATTTTAATATATAAAAATAAAAATGCAATTATAGGACAATATAAAATTACCAGTTCGTCAGCTTTCGGATGAGCAAATTTTGACCATTCTTTTAAAAACTCCAAGCTGCCCTTTGTCTTTAAATCCTTCTGACGAGAGTGATAAGTCTTTCGCCATTTATCAATGACTCTAGCCCAATCGTCTCCGTCTCGATTAAGAGCGGCCTTGTAAGCAGTACAAATTATTGGATCTACTTCAATAAGTGAATCCAAAACAGGAAAGCACGGCGTTGAAGGCCTCGACGGAGACAAAGATGCTTGGAGCTTACGTTTTTTGTAGCACTTGCTTTTGTACCGGGAAAACAACCGCCCCGCAGCATTATTTCTGCGCTGTCTGAAAATAACGAAAGTGTGTCGTTTGCAGACAGCTTTTTAAGCGTATTATTAAATATGTACGTACCGTCTCCCTTTTCCATTCAGAAAGCCTTGCTCTGAAAATAGCCCTAAGACCTATCGGCCCGATAGATGACTTGATGTCGTCCTCGGTAAGGTACTGCAGGCTTTCATAGGTCACTTGCGATTCTGATAAAAACAAGCATATTCTTAATTAATATGTATTAACACTTTTTTTAAGGTGGCGCTTTGCTTTGCTTTGCTATAGAAGACTCTAACATATACATTTTATATACTTTTTTAACAACTACTCACCTTTTAAATACGTGAACGCTGGAAGAATCTCTCTTTTCTCCAAAAACTCCAGCAGCTTAGAGTCGTCGTCAGTCAAGATTGTGTGGGCTTCGCTTTCTTGTTCGCTATCGCGAACGCTATCGGCGTTCGCTATCTGAGAACAGTTTTCGCAACTTGGAACCAATTTGTTCGTCGGTAGAAATTGTTACCAACACCGTTCGATTTTCGTGAACAAACGTTCGAAAAGTGAGAACTAAAAATGGAGAACGGATTGTTCGCAAATCATGAAAAATGTTCTTGATTTTTTTCGTTCTTTTTTTTCTGGGTGTATGTGCACTACTTTGGAACCATTATTCGTGGCCACCAAAAAATTTCAGTCTGAACAACTGTATATGGGCGATTTTTATAAAATATGGCTAGAGCTAAAGCTAGCTGTTACTGCAATGGGTGCCAGTAGTAAGGCATTAGTGGACTGCCTCCAAAAAAGAGAAGAAATCCTTTTGGAAAATAATATTGTAATTTGTGCTGTTTATTTGGATCCTCGCATTCGACGAGTGCTAAGCAAAAACCCTGAGTGCATAATCAGAGCAAGACGTTATCTAAACCATCTTTATTTACAGATACATGCTTTTCCAGTTTTAAAGTTCGGTACGATTTAACTTAGACTTTAATTTCATTTATTCAGACCGATTCCCGACAAACTATTCAAAACGATGAACCTATACCATCAACGTCAATCCAATCAAGTACTCTTTTAAGTCAATTCCTAAATTCATTTGAAGAATTTCAGAGCGGAGAGACCTCAGACGCCTATGATAACGACATAAAGAAGGCGTATAGTGAAATTGAAAATTATTCTCCCAAGCCGATTGATTTGAATGTTCAAATCATGACTTATTGGGAGGAGAAAAGATTTGTCTACCCTTACCTCTTCGAAATGACTAAAGTGGTCCATGCTGTTCCCGCTACCCAAGTCAGCGTAGAAAGGTCCTTTTCCGCCCTAAAACTTATTCTAACGGACCTCAGATGCAAAATTTCGTCAGAGTCAATAAAAAAACTTTTATTTGTTAAACTAAATAAACAATTTAAATAAAACACAACTTTAAATTAATGAGTTTATATCAGTCGATTATTACCCGTTTTCCCGTTTTCGGAACTAACACTGATGCACTAGGCCAGTATAGGCAATTTATTTAAAGTGTTAAGGTGTACTCTTATATATAACTAGTTGGATATGTATGACTGTAAAGTCTGCTTACTATTAAAGCATTGATTTTTCCCATGTGCGACATAAATTAATAAAAATAAACATACTAACGGTGGTCTATAGTATCTGAAATTTTTTTTTTAAATAGCAAACCGCGCATTTAGCATTCTTAATTTTGAATTACATTTCTATGAACTACGGAACCGCCACAATATGATATTGAGTTTTATTTTTGATCGAAATAATAAAACTCAGAGAATAAGTTTTATTATTTGATTCTTATAAAAGAATAACTGTTATTTTTCAAGCGGAAAATAAAACTCGGAGAATAAGTTATATTTGTCAAGTTTAATATAAAACTGAGAGAATAACAATTATTTAATGAGTTTTAAATAAAAATCATGACATAACTATTATAAAAAGATTTTAAAAATAAAACTTATAACAGTTACGAACCCTGGGTTTTTCAATAGCCAAGCCATATGGGGACGACTCCTAGTCATGGTATTGGGCTACTTAAACTCTTGAGCAAACAAAAACTTCGGATATCAAACAAAAACACCTCTTAACGAGGTAGAAAGTAGTGGCGAAGGCCCCTTTAACAAAAATTTCTGATATCAACAATTGTGACGAAAAATGATATTACATTCGATAAAATAAATAAACTATATTAAATTTATGTGTTCGGCACGCAGAAAATTTACATGTAGGTAAATAAATATGTACTGTTGCGGGCCGAAATCATAAATTTAATATAGTTTATTTATTTTATCGAATGTAATATTATTTTTCGTCACAATTGTTGATATCAGAAATTTTTGTTAAAGGCGCGTTCGCCACTACTTTCTACCTCGTTAAGAGATGTTTTTGTTTGATATGTTAAACAAGAAAGGAAGTTAACTTCGGCAAGCCGAAGTTTGTATACCCTTGCAGTTAAATTTATTAAATTTAAAAGTACCAAAAGTGATTTTCCCAATAGTGTAAGAAAATATGTCAAGAAACACCGAAGCTATAATTTGGTTCATATTATTTTCCTACCAATTTGGCGATCTTTCCTATGGCAGCTATATGATATAGTCGTCCGATTTCGATAAAATTAAATTCGAAATTCAGAACTAATTAAAAAATGTTATTTCCAAGCGCAGGAGGTTATGTGTTAATAAACACCGAAGCTATAATTTGTTTCATATTATTTTCCCACCAATTTTCCGATTGTTCCTATGGCAGCTATATGATATAGTCGTCCGATTTTGATAAAATTAAATTCGAAACTCACTGCGTTGCAAACTTCTGACTGAAATCAATACACCCTCTGCAAGGGTATAAAAACACCTAAGATTTAATTTTGCTTAGTTTTTTTTTCCGATTATTCCTATGGGAGCTATAAAATATAGCTGACCGATCCGGCTGGTTCCGACTTATATACTACTTGCAAAATAAATAAGACTTTTGGGAAAGTTTCAGCCCGATAGATTTAAAACTGAGAGACTAGCTTGCGTAGAAACGGACGGACAGACGGACAGACGGACATGGCTAGATCGACTCCTCTAGTCGTGCTGATCAAGAATATATATACCTTATGGGGTCGGAAACGTCTCCTTCACTGCATTGCAAACTTCTGACTGAAATCAATATACCCTCTGCAAGGGTATAAAAACACCTAAGATTTAATTTTGCTTAGTTTTTTTTCCGATTATTCCAATGGGAGCTATAAAATATAGTTGACCGATTCGGCTGGTTCCGACTTATATACTACCTGCAAAAGAAATAAGACTTTAAGGAAAGTTTCAGCCCGATAGCATTAAAACTGAGAGACAAGTTTGCGTAGAAACGGACATTCCTATACTAAATGCAAGGGTATAACAGTTATTTTATTATTTCTCTGACCGTTTCTTTGACAGCTATATGTTAGAGACGTCCGATTTGTATTAAATTTAATTCGAAATTCTTTAAAATACACAAAATGTTATTCCCAATAGTATAAAATAATATGTCAAAAAACACCGAAGCTTTGATTTGTTTCATATTACTTTCCCACCAATTTTCCGATCGTTCCCATGGCAGCTATATGATATAGTCGTCCGATTTTAATAAAATTAAATCCGAAATTCAGAACTAATTACAAAATGTTATTTCCAAGCGAAGGAGGTTATATGCTAAAAAAACATCAAAGACTTATATACTACCTGCAAAAGATATACGACTTTTGGGAAAGTTTCAGCCCGATAGCTTTAAAACTGAGAGACTAGTTTGCGTAGAACCGGATGAACAGACGGACAGACAGACCAAAATGCTAAAAAATGCTACACCAGATTTTGTGTTATAGTTGTCTGTAATTATTATTTTATTACTATTAATAGTTCGGCTTCTTGGTCTAATTCTAAACACTCTAATCACTTGAGTAGGACAATTGTATTTTAATACCCGTTACTCGTAGAGTAACTTTCGTCGGAAAGTCTGTAACATATAGAAGTATCCGTTTTTCGACACCATAAAGAATATATATTCTTGATCAGGATCAATAGCCGGGTCGATCTAGCCATGCCCGCCTGTCCGTATGAACGGTGTGATTTTGGAAACTATAAAAACTACAACACAGGGACTAGGAAATCAGATTCTAACGAGTACTTCGCAGCGCAAAGCGCTCAAAATTGTGGCACCTACAGTTTTAATGCGAGAATACACATTTTAACAGCTCTCTTATAGCTCTCGTCAATACCAATCAATTGATCCAATGTTGCCACAACCACAAACTTCTAACGCCCACACACCTCCCAAGAAGAAAATCAATGACGTCAGAGCTAGACAACGGCTAGGTGCAAGCCGAACTGCGCGGCAAATAGTCTCTTTCAAACAAAACTGTTGGACCAAATATTTAACTGAATAACGAATGCAAGTATTTCAGCTTAAGTATATGTATATAATACGCTCTAGGATTGTTCATCCTGTCAGGAGTATAATAACTCCCCACAAATTGGAGCGGAAATTATACATGGTGGCCTGCCGGCTAGGAACGGCATGGCGAAGATGAGAGTTTGGAGAAAGAGAATGTGGAAAAAGAGATAGTTTGAAGAACTAGAGGTCGGAGAGAGAGGGAGAGAGAGGGGAGACTTCAATGGCAGAGTGATGGTGCCGTGTGCAAAAGAAAATAACGGAACGCACCGGACTTTGGACTTTGGACCAGGAGAAGAAGTGGCACATCTCAGCAGCGGGACAGCACGCCTCCGTGCCACATGCCACATGAGCCGTGGGTCTAGGACAAAGAGGTCAAACTAGATCCGTGGATCTTGAACATGGAGTGGAGAGTACCAGCGGACGGTGCGCAAATGGGAACTAACGGTTCCCGGATGCCCTATATAAGGCCGCAGAGCTCTGGGAGCTAAATCAGTCGATACGAGATTCTAACGATTACCTCGCGGCGCAAACCGCTCAAAACTGTGGCACCTACAGTTTTAATGCGAGAATACAAATTTTACATCTCTCTTATAGCTCTCGTCAATACCAATCAATTGATCCAATGTTGCCACAACCACAAACTTCTAACGCCCACACACCTCCCAAGAAGAAAATCAATGACGTCAGAGCCAGGCAATGGCTAGGTGCAAGCCGAACTGCGCGGCAAGTATATCTCTTTCAAACAAAACTGTTGGACCAAATATTTAACTGAATAACGAATGCAAGTATTTGAACTTAAGTATATGCATATAATACGCTCTAAGATTGTTCATCCTGTCAGGAGTTTAATAACTCCCCACAAATTGGAGCGGAAATTATACATGGTGGCCTGCCAGCTAGGAACGGCATGGCGAAGATGAGAGAATGTGGAAAAAGAGAGAGTTTGAAGAACTAGAGGTCGGAGAGAGAGGGAGAGAGTGGAGACTTTAATGGCAGAGTGATGGTGCCGTGTGCAAAAGGAAATAACGGAACGCACCGGACTTTGGACTTTGGACCAGGAGAAGAAGTGCCACATCTCAGCAGCGGGACAGCCCGCCTCCGTGCCACATGCCACATGAGGTTCAGCAGGATAGCGCCAAGACATCGGACTTCAGGTGGTAGCCGTGGGTCTAGGACAATGAGGCCAAACTGGATCCGTGGATCTTGAACTTGGAGTGGAGAGTACCAGCGGACGGTGCGCAAATGGGAAATAACGGTTCCCGGATGCCCTATACACGAGGAGTCAAGCCGTCAAGATCAGTCAGTTATCAAAGTCAATGGACCAAGTCAACCAGCAGCACGTGAAAAATAAGTCCACAAATACAAGTCGTCAGAAGCAGCGCCATGGGATGAGACGTTCGGGATTGGGACATCAGGAATCTCCGAATTGAGGCACAGGTAGCTGAGGTCTAAAGGGCATCACACAGCTCATTCAAGGCGGTTTGTTTCATACTTTGTCAGTCAGAATCGAGAAATAGAGTCCTGCGATGAACAACCGTGATCTCGTGGGGAATGTTCTCAAAACCCAGTGTGCCTTGCCCGACTGAGCAAGACCTGGGGCGACGGACGAGAGATCGACCCTTGTCCTGGAAAACCCAGCGGTTACCGGCGAAGACCAAGAACAGCAACCGACCGAAATCCCGAGTGCCAGATAAACACACTACCAGCCAGAAAGGGGGAGCAGTCGACCGGTTGAGGCATTTAAGAGGCGTTGCCCTGGAGACGCCCAACGGATCAGCAAGTCCCGGAACAGCGATCGTCCAAGACCTCAAGGATCAGAGACCACGATACATCCAGCCTCGCAGCAAGATCATGCTTGCAGAGCAGATCAGAGGACATCAGCAGCGACTGCCACGGAAAACTCATTGAGTAGCGCAGGAACGTCACGGACGACAAGCAATAAGGTGAGGCTGGGGTGGAACGTTCGACTGCGCTAGGTGTAAAGTGAAGAGTACTGCTAGACAGTTAGCCTTGACTGTCTGCGCAAGCTAAGCGAAACTCAGTGGGACCGTCCGGGACAGAGAAAGGTGCAGGTGGTCATTGTCTCGAAAGGCGTTTCTCTGGAGAGCAAGGCACCTGTTCGCCCTAGTCTGAGAACGGTGACGCTTTCCTAAGCCCGCAAGGCCGATCTCTCTGCGAGTCCAAGGCGCGACATGCGGCCTGGAGTCAACGCGTCGGCGAGCGAGCAGAGGCGAGAGACACCACAAGCATCTCGAGATACAGGAAAGATTCAGCGATCACCGAGGCAACACGTCGACAACCCAGGACGAGCATCATCAGCAGCACTTGGAGCCAGCGCTCTGCGACACCTAGACCAACCGAGCCACCCACCTGCTGTTATAAGTAAAACGAAAATAAACTCACTTTAATCCCTTGAATTTTGTGCTTTCTCACTGATCTACAGAGCTGTCACGTCATACAAATTTGGTGGGACGAACATATAATCTACTGACCTAGCCGCACGATTCTCGTAGCGAGCAGACCAACAAAATCAGCTCGTTACATCTGGCGCTCAACGTGATTGTCCCAACAGTGAGAGCAACAAAAGCAGAATGGGAAAGAAGTAGATCTACCGCCTCAAGAAAGCGGACTTTGTCCAAGTCGCACGGAGGCTCAATATTACCCTGGGTGGAAGATTAGACGACATGAGGAAGGCATTGTCGGAGTATTATTCAGAGACGGAGAACGACCCACAACTCGTCGATATCTGGGCCGAGCTGGAAGCAGCATACCACGACAGAGCCGGCCCAAGCATCACGCTAACGGACGCCGAAGGGGACAACCTAGTGGCGAGTCTGATCATCGACAACTTGTAAAAAGAGGCACATAGGAGAGAGTTAAGGCAAATGGAAGCGCTGACGTTGAGACCCAGCCAGTAAGACTATGCAAGGGTCGCTAAACAAGTCCGCGAGTGGTCGTTTAGGTTTGACGGGCGGAAAAACCATTCGAGTTCCTGGGGCAAGTAGAATGGTCCGCCAACACATACAGCTTGGACTTAGATAGCTATCCCCAAAGCAATGACGGAATTTCTTAATTAAAGGGCTTTGAAGTGGTTCATTGCCAACAACAAGCAATTAACCTGGGCGAAATTCATAGAAAGCTTTTACACCTATTTTCTGCCTATTTTTACCAGGCTGCCGTATCAAGGCAGGCAATGGAAGCAAGGCTACAGCGAGTCGTTCAATGAATACATGATCGACATGCAGACAATGGTGAGGCCACTTAGTTATTCTACGAGAGAGACCTTAGCACGAGGAACTTGAAAAAGAGCGGGAAGCGTTCGCACAGGAGATCAACTTCTCCAAGACCAAGTCGGCAGCCCCAACGCAGATCACATTCAGAAGATGCAAAGAAAAAGACAACCAGAAGAAACGGAGAAATGACCAATGGTCACCACCACACCGAGTTTTACGGCAGCAGGTAACGAACGTAGGAAGCCGAAGGACAATTGCACGGTTGGCAGCCCGGTACTACTGGCCAGGTATGCATAGAGACGCTCAAGCCTATGTGAGGAAATGCGAGACATGCATGAGACTTAAAATGCTTACCCAAGTGCCAGACAAACCGTGGGCCTGCTGCTGTTGGTCCTGATAGACAATTCTCTAAATGGACGGAATCAGTGCCGCTGCGCAGTGCGACAGCTGAGTCGATCAAAAAGCGTTTAGGGAGCGCATATTCGCAAGCTATGGGGTGGTCAGAACGGACAACGGAGTGCATTTTCAAAAGTTTTCTGGATGAGATGGTTATCAGACAGCACTACACCGCAACCTGCACACCACAAGAGAACGGTCATCATAAGGATACGGCACAAGTACACGATAAAGAGTGTATGCTGACCCCGACGACGAGGCAACGGTTTCAGAGTCGGTCGCAATCAAGAGTCAACTGATTACACCACGTAAAAGGTAGTATGCGCGGAGGCAAGAAAGCAACAAAAGTTGCTCTGTCCAGACACACACCGCACCGAAGCATCCGGAGATTCTCTGCGGAATGCGCTAGAAGAGCTCGACTATTTGTTACCCGAGAAAAGGTTGGTCAGAATCAGATCTACACCGTATCCAGTTGGTCAACCCAGACTGCAAACACTTATCGCACCAACAATAAACAGGACGAAAACGCGGGAAAACCCTGTATTGAAAGAGAAGTAAATGCCGGTCCAACCAAAATTGCAACTCACCACAGGCACAAAAGCCCTGCTGCAAACGAAGGTCAAACGGTATCTAAAACCGCTGGGGCTGTTGTCCTTAAGCTTAAAAACAACGAACGGAATAGTTTGGTAGGAGCTGGAAAAAAAACAAAGGAAAGACAAGAAAAAATCAACCGAAAGCTGTACTGGCAGAAGCAATCTTGCCAATTCACCATTGACTAGGGAAGGGGGCGCCTCGATAAGAAGGCGGTCGATTGTGACTGGTCGATAGGGGCGATCGATGGGCACATGGGTATCGATAGCCGATGAACTATCGATCACACACGGATGGTGTGACCGGACGGAGGAACGACGATAAGGAGGAGAACGCAGTAACGAGCAGCTATCTGGGGTTCGATAGTCGATGAGTATCGATATCCCAATGGGAACATATGAAGTATTGTCGCGGGAGAGTTTAAGTTCGTCGAGGCAGGCGCAGATGAAAAGAATGCTAACTTGACCGAGAACCGGAGCTGTGGAACTCTGGATAGAGCTGTGAGCATCAAAGGAGCATCAATAAAGCAACGAGGGAGCGTCGACGGAGTCATCGAGATCATCACAAAAACTTAATGGCTACTGGATACACGAGGATTAATGCCGGAGAGGAGGAAAGAGTTTATTTTGTTTTCCGAAGTAAGGGGGGAATATGAGAAGAAATTGCAGCGGCAATTATACATGGTGGCCTGCCGGCTACTAGATACGCGGCGAATTAGCACGTAGGAACGGCATGGCTAAGATGGTAATTAGGAGAAAGAGAGTTTGGAGAACGAGAGGTTGGAGAGAGAGAGAGCGGAGACTTCAATTGCAAAGTGAGGTTACCGTGTGCAAAAGGAAATAACGGAACGCACCGGACCTTGGACTCTGCCGTGGACCTTGGACCAGGTGAAGAAGTGCCACATCTCAGCAGCTGGATGGCGCCCCTGCGTGCCACATGCCACTGAAGGTTCAGCAGGATAGCGCCAAGACATCGGACTTCAGGTGGTAGCCGTGGGTCTAGAACAAACAGGCCAAGCTGGATCCGTGGATCTTGGACCTGGAGTGGAGAATACCAGCGGGCGGTGCGCAAATGGGAAATAGCGGTTCCTGGATGACCTATATAAGGCCGCAGAGCTCTGGAAGCTGGATAAGTCGATCACGAGGAGTCAAACCGTCAAATTCAGTCAGTTATCAAAGTCAACCAGAAGTACGTGAACTACAAGTCAACAACAACAAGTCGTCAGAAGCTGCGCCGTGGGAAGCCTACAAGGAGCAAGATTGAGACATGAGGAATCTCCGAGTTTAGACACAGATAGCTGAGGTCCAGAGGGCATCACACGGCTAAGTCAAGGCGGTTTGGTTACCGGCGAACTCCCGGAACAGCAACCGACCGAAACCCCGAGTGCCAGAAAACCACACTACCAGCCAGAAAGGGGGAGCAGTCGACAGGTTGAGGCATTTAAGAGGCGTTGGAGGGCCCAACGGTTCAGCAAGTCCCGGAACAGCGATCGTCCAAGGCCTCAAGGGACAAAGACCACGATACATCCAGCCTCGCAGCAAGCATGAAGGAGCACAGCAGAGGACATCGGCAACGTCATGAACTACAAGCAACAGGGTGCGGCTGGTGTGGAACGTTCGTCTGCGCTAGGCGTAAAGCGAAGTGAACTGCTAGGCAGCTTCCTGACGTTAGCCTTGACTGTCAACGCGAACTGAGCGAAACCCTAGTGGCACCGTCCGCAACAGAGCAAGGGATGGGCGGTTATTGTCTAGAAGGGCGTTGCCCTGGAGAGCGAGGCATGTGTTCAGCCTAGTCTGAGAACGGTGACGCTTCCCTAAGCACGCAAGGCCGATCTGTCTGCGATCCCAAGGCCCGACAAGCGGCCTCGAGTCCACGAGTCGGCGATCAAGCAGAGGCGAGGGACACTAAGAGCATCCCGAGATACAGGAAGGAGTCAGCGATCATCGAGTCAACGCGTCGACCAGCCAAGACAGCAGTATCATCAGACATTTGAATAAGCGCGAGACGACACCGAAACCAACCGATCCACCCGCCCGCTGTAATAATTAGAACGAAAATAAACCCACTGTAATCCTTTAAATTCTGTGCTTTCTCACTGATTTACGGGGCAGTCACGTCATTTAAATTTGGTGGGACGAGCACACAATCTACTGAGCTAGCCGCACGATTCTCGTAGCGAGCAGACCCACAAAATCAGCTCGTTACAGGAGACGGCCAATAGCCTAAAGGAATTCGGTCCATCGCACGTGGAGGTTAAGCGAAAAATAGAAAATATAAAGAAGTACATGTTTGAAACTTTAAATAGGGATATACATAACATTAACATTTTTTTCCTTCGACCTGTTTTTTGAGCCGAACTAGCGATGGTGGGACCTTCGGGGGAAACCCCCCTCCACATGATAGTATTTTTGATACAAGGGTCAAGCGCATTTGACATGCACCCAACAGACTGCACATGTAACGCCTAACGCAGTAAACATAAGAATATCTCAATGATACTAATATATTGACATTTTTGCAGTTTTCTCATGCTTGACCAGCGATGGGCACGACGACGACCTGGACGATACCAATACCACTGGGGAACCCACAGGATCCCAGGCAAATCATCGCAAGGTAGATAGGGACGATCGGTATCTTCAAATAGTACTGCGAAAGTTGGAGGTGATGGCTCAAGGTGCAAGATATATGGCAGACACATGCCACGAACCTAAAATAATACAAATAAGCAAATACATACTTATTTATAGCTAGAAATAAATACCATTAAATAGTATGTGTTTTAGTAATTCTTTATTTATTCAACCATAAAGCTCTTAGGCATGTTATAATTCTTTAGTTTACAGTCCTAGCCCCCGATTTTCACGAAAAAATGATCCTCGACGGACTCTTAAGAATTTTCATAAAGTTTCCTTCTCTACTACAGGGTGGCTGATGAATTTTGCTACATTTTTCAGTGTATGGAATTCATTTTTCTTTTGTTCATGTTAAAGCTCATTCAATTTTATTAAATATAGCTTAATTAGTTTTAAAAATAATGGAATTTAAATGCCCCCCCTGCTCGTTGATGCATGTGCGGCATCTTACCAAAAAGTTGTTCATTACTGCTTGGAGAGTTGAGACAGGAATAGCCGCAATTGTTTCTCGAATGGATTGCCTTAGTTTATTTAAGTTTGTTGGTTTTGCCAGGAATCTGTTTGCAATAACCCCACAAGAAAAAGACAGGTGCAGTAAGGTCAGGCGACCTGGGTGGCCAACGGAATGTGGAATGTTGGGAAATTTTCGTCGCAATTCTGTCATAACAGGTTGAGCTATGTGAGGAACTGCACCATCTTGCTGAAACCACACAGAGTTGAAAGAAATTCTCATTCGGCGTAATTCTGGATAGAAAAACTTTCTCAACATGCTCAAGTAACGGTCTCCAGTAACCGTAACGGTGTGACCGTTTTCTTCCAAGAAGTAGGGCCCGACAATGCAGCGTGATGAAACTGCACACCACACTGTGACACGAAGTGGATGCAATTCCGTGTCATGGAGTATCTGTGGGTTGGAAGCATTCCATGTTCGGCAATTTTGTTTGTTTATGTTGCCGTTTAAATCGAAGTGGGCCTCGTCAGACATGAAAAGACAGTTCAACATGTTCCCATCCTCTTCCACCATTTGAAGCATCTTCTGGCAAAATTCCAAGCGAATCGGCAATGAATTTTATATGGGAATAAGTCCAAATCTTTGTGCATAATTGACTGTAATGACTGTCTATTTACACCCATTTGAGCAGATAAGCTTCTTGTCGAAACACGTGGATTGTTTTGTATGGCAGCAGCTACAGCAGCGATTGTTTCCTCCGTTCGAACTGAAGGGTTTCGATGGTAAGGTCTTCTGTTGACTGTCCCATGCTCGGCAAAATTGTTTACAAGTCTCATTATGGTCCATCTGTTCGGAGGATTGGCGCCAAACGTGCGCCTATACTCTCTTTGAACCGAAACTACGGACTCCAGTGCGTGATAGCGGCGGACAATCCAAATTTTTGTTTCAGTGTCCCAGTTATCCGTTTTTGTTAAATGTAAAAGTCAATCAGCAAAATAAAAAAAAATTAACCAGATTCATTAAATAGAAAAAAAGTTATTTAATTTTTTTTTGGTAGCGGCTTTCATCAGCCACCCTGTATTTTGACCTATGGGCTTTTTATTCCTCGTCAAAATAATAAGCTTTCTAAAAAATTCGACAAAAATATGTAATTGTTTTTATAGCTGTCCTTACAAAAGTAAATATTCTTAATGGACCGCGATTCCTTAAAAACTCGCGAACCAACATTTTTTTTTTCAAAGAAAATCTGAAGAAATCGGGTTTTTTGACTGGCAGGAGCAAACATAGACATCAATGGACCACTTGTGAAAGCCACTTGCTATTCTAGCATCAAAACTGTAAGAGCCACCGTTTTGGGCGGCTTGTGGGCGTTAAAGTGGGCGTGGCACGCTGCTGAGACAAACTTCCGCTGCGTAAGAAGCTCAGGAACCTGCATGCCAAGTCCCAATAGCCTAGCTCTTATAATTTCCGAGATCTTAGCATTCATCCGGACGGACAGGCAGACGGACATGGCTAGATCGACTCGGCTAGTGATCCTGACCAAGAATATATATACTTTATGGTGTCGGAAACGCTTCCTTCCGTCGAATCTAGTATACCCTTTTACTCTACGAGTAACGGGTATAATTAATTTAAATCTGTAAAGCATGATGTAAGAGGCCAGTGACAAACTCGTCAAATCTCATATGTGACGTCACATCAAAAATTCCAAAAATTTCTAGTCAATTTCTCTTATCGTACCGACAATGTATTTACGATAATATTATTAAGAGTTATCCAGTTTCAGAGCAATGATTTGTGGAAAACCAAGTCAGATAAATATATACAAGTATTAATAAGATCTTTATCAACAGTCCTTTGTATTTGTGTTTTTACTCTTGAGCTTTAAGAAAGTGGCACCATCTTATTTCCAACAGTACCTTGTAGAGTATCGTCACGAACATTTCGAAGGTTATAAAGATTTAACTTTTATCCCGTATTTGCTGACTTTATATCGTTACTTGCTTCTTCTCTACAACCGATAACTAAAAAAAACCATGATTTTTTGTTAATTTTTGTGAACTCGAATATGAACAACTTGATTTGTTTATTTTAAACCGAGAACTGGAGTAGACATTTTTTAGGGGTACAGTTAAATCAAACAAAAACACCTCTTAACGAGGTAGAAAGTAGTGGCGAAATTGGTGTATCACTCGTTGCGATCGGACCATAATTGCAGATTTTCAATTCTGCGGCTATACAGTGGTCGGCATAAGTATTTTGACAAAATAAAAGTTAAGTATACTCATAACTTGAATATACTTCTTGTAAACTATAGGCATCAATGGAAAGGTAATTTCAATGCCGTTTGAATGATACAATACATTTCTTTACCCATTCAGTACTTATTGAAAAGGACGAATTTGTGTAAATCAACTTTGAAAAAAAAAAAAAAAACTTTTTTCCTCGTCTTGAAAACTTAAATTTTTTGATGCAAAAAGTTTCTTCAAACAAAAACAATAGTAACTGCAAAAAGAATTTTTCAAATATCATTTTTCTTATATTTTTTATGAATTTTTGAAAATGCTTAAAAACAGGCATTTGAGCCATATTTTTGTCTTTTTCATACAAATTTTTTCCGACATTGTCACCTTCAAAAAATCATAAAAAATATAAGCAAAATGATATTTGAAAAATTCTTTTTGCAGTTACTATTATTTTTGTTTGAAGAAACTTTTTGCATCAAAAAATTTAAGTTTTCAAGACGAGGAAAAAAGTTTTTTTTTTTTTTTTTCAAAGTTGATTTACACAAATTCGTCCTTTTCAATAAGTACTGAATGGGTAAAGAAATGTATTGTATCATTCAAACGGCATTGAAATTACCTTTCCATTGATGCCTATAGTTTACAAGAAGTATATTCAAGTTATGAGTATACTTAACTTTTATTTTGTCAAAATACATATGCCGACCAGTGTATATAGTAGTTGTCTTCGCAGGCTCTCTTGCGAGATTCGCCACTACGTGTACTGCCGTCCAAAGTAATTTGTATTTCATTATTGTAAATTTTTAACCTCTCTTGAAGAAAAAATTTATAATTTTTACATCTGCATAGAGTTTAAGTGTGTATTTATCAGTTTTTCACCTTACTCTACAACTTTAGGGAGTGAAAGTTATATTGGTTTACGGTAACAGCTGTAGTATTTAACATCGCTGGATTCCTTAAATTAGGCACTGTAGCGTAGAAAAGTTTTTCTTTCATAAGTTTTAAGTAAGTAAATATATAATTCTAAAAAATGTATAAAGACTCTAATAAACTTTCACGTTCCACTTCGGCTTAACCTTATTCTAACAAGGTATGGATTGTTTACATTCACATTCTAATAAGAATGAAACATCTAATACGAATATTAAACATTTTAATAACAAGTTTTATCGCTTCAATTACCTATTTTAATAGCACAAGTTTGGAATCTCAAGGGCTGTATAGTTTCAGATTTCAAGAGAAATCTGTCGTTTCTTACATTTCCCGCCGAACTAGCGGGTTTTTCCAAAGTGGTAGAACAAATAGATCAAGTTTCCTATTTCGATTAACTTCATGCAAGTAAGGGACCCTAAAACCATAACAGGTTTTCCGTTTGAAAAAATCTAATAAGAATATTTTTCATCAAATTGGTTTTTTTCTTGCTTATTCCAGTAAGTACGAAATATTTCGTATACGGAGCCGAAACGAGTTGCACATTTTATCGCTTAATATCTTCCAAACGGTAATTTTTAGGGAAAAAGTGTTATAAATCACAAGTTGAGGAATCTCAAGGCTATATGATTTGAAACTAGAAAAATTAGAGAAAATAGTCAAAAAGTGGTTTCAAAAAATAACTTTTTGTCATAGCTCTAAATCTATTATATTCAGGCAATTTTACTATATGAAGAGTATTTAGCAAATTAAATTATCTTTTCAGAGATATAGCATCTGTAGCATTAGTTGTTTAGATACTATAAGCATCTTAAATCTGGCCTTTTTTTTGATTTTCCGCTAAACACGCGGGTATTTCCAAAAGTCGTAGAACAAACTTTTTCTATTTCAAGCTACTTTATACACTCATAGGGTTTCCCAAACCCTAAAACTAAGATGGGATGCATACAAACCCACAACAAAGGGACAAACATTTTCATTTTGGGAAGAAGAAAATCTTGTTTTTTGAATTACTTTTGAACGGGACATCGGACTTCAACAAATGAGGTGTCATTCGACGCGTATTCTCAGTAAGAATAAAACTAGCTAAACAGCCGGGGGCTTTCATCCCCACCGTATCCAGCAACTTCAATTTTCTAAATTTTTACTTTTACACTTTCATCGTCTTTTCTCTTAAACAAATCTATATTTCGAAAGTCTTGGTATGCAATCTTCTTAGTTTTTGAGATACCTTTCGATTGGTGTCTCACTCGTTACGATCGGACCACAATGGCAGATTTTCAGTTCTGCGACTATATATAGTAGTTGTCTTCGCACGCTCTCTTGCGCGCTTCGCCACTACGTGTACTGCCGTCCACAGTAATAATATGTCAAAAAAACCGAAGCTATAATTTGTTTCATATTATTTTCCTACCAATTTTCCAATCGTTTCTATGGCAGCTATATGATATAGTCGTCCGATTTCGATAAAATTAAATTCAAACAAGAAAGAACGCTATATTCGAGTACCTCGACTATCAGATACCCGTTACTCAGCGAAAGGGACCAGAGGGAAATGAAGATATGCTAGCAGCAAAGCGAGATTAAAATGCGCCACCTACCGGCGGTAGACATATTTTAGCGTTATGGGCGTTAGAGTGGGAGTGGCAAACTTTTTTTTGGATCAAACGATAGGTAATAAAGAGACCAATACATTTCAGTTAAAATTTGTTATCTAGCAGAGTGGGCGTGGCATATTCGCGTAACAAGCTTGCGCTGTGTACAAAGCTACGGAATCTTTATCTGAGATCACAATTTTCTATCTGTGATAGTTTCCAAGATATCCACGTTCATATGTACGATTTTTTTAAGTTTGTGGGCGGTTTGTTAGCGTTAAAGTGGGCGTGGCACTCTGCTGAAACAAACTTGCGCTGAGTAAGAAGCTCAGGAATCTGCATGCCAAATCTCAGTAGCCTAGCTCTTATAGTTTCCGAGATCTCAGCGTTCATCCGGACAGACGGACAGACGGACATGGCTAGATCGACTCGGCTAGTGATCCTGATCAAGGATATATATACTTTATGGGGTCGGAAACGCTTCCTTCTGCCTGTTACATACTTTCCGACGAATCTAGTATACCCTTTTACTCCATGCGTAACGGGTATAAATACAGAACTAATTAAAAAATCTTATTTCCAAGCGTAGGAGCTATATGCTAAAAAACACCGAAGCTTTAATATGTTTTAAATTATTTTCCCACCAATTTTCCGATCGATCTAATGGCAGCTATATATATATAGTCGTCCGATTTTGATAAAATCAAATTCGAAATTCAGAGCTAATTAAAAAATGTTATTTCCAAGCGTAGGAGGTTATATGTTGAAAAACACCGAAGCTATAATTTGTTTCATATTATTTTTCCACCAATTTTCCGATCGTTCCTATGGCAGCTATATGATATAGTCGTCCGATTTTGATAAAATTTAATTCGAAATTCAAAACTAATTAAAAAATATTATATCCAAGCTTAGGAGGTTATATGCTAAAAACAAGAAAGAACGCTATAGTCGAGTACCTCGACTATCAGATACCCGTTACTTAGCTAAAGGGACCAAGGGAAAATGGAGATATGCAAGCAGCAAAGCGAGATTGAATTGCGCTATCTACCGGCGGTAGACAGATTTAAGCGTTGTGGGCGTTAGAGTGAGCGTGGCAAACTGTTGGGTCAATCGATAGGTATTGACGAGACCAATACATTTCAGTTAAGGTTTTTTATCTAGCATGAAAATTGTGGGCGTCACAGGCTTGGGCGGTTTGTGGGCGTTAGAGAGGGCGTGGCATATTCGCGTAACAAACTTGCGCTGCGCTCAAGCCTACGGAATCTAAATCCATTTCTCTATCTTTGATATTTTCCGAGATATCCGCGTTCATACCCACGATTTTTTGATGTTTGTGGGCGTTAAAGTGGGCGTGGCGAACTTTTTTTTGGGTCAATCGATAGGTATTGATTAGAACAATACATTCTAGCATCAAAACTGTAGGAGCCACAGTTTTGGGCGGTTTGTGGGCGTTAGAGTGGGCGTGGCACTCTGCTGAAACAAACTTGCGCTGCGTAAGAAGCTCAGGAATCTGCACGCCAAATCTCAGAAGGAAGCCTTTCCGACCCCATAAAGTTTATATATTCATGATAATGATCACTAGCCCAGTCGATCTATCCATGTCCGTCCGTCCGGCCGACCGTATGAACGCTGAGATCTCGGAAACCATAGGAGCTTGGCTATTGGGATTTGGCATTCAGATTCCTGAGCTTCTTGCGCAGCGCAAGTTTGTTTCAGCAGGGTGCCACGCCCACTCTAACGCCCACTAACTGCCCAAACCGGTGGCTGCTAAGGTTTTGATGCTAGAATACAAATCTTGGTGTATCACGCGTTGCGATCGGACCATAATTGCAGATTTCCAGTTCTGCGGCTATATATAGTAGTTGTCTTCGCACGCTCTCTTGCGCGCTTCGCCACTACGTGTACTGCCGTCCACAGTGATTTGTATTTCATTAGTGTAAGTTTTTAAGCTCTCTTGAAGAAAAAATTTATAATTTTTACATCTGCATAGAGTTTTAGTGTGAATTTATCAGTTTTTCACCTTACCCTACAACTTTTGGGAGTGAAAGTAATATTGGTTTACGGCAACAGCTGTAGTATTTAACATCGCTGGATTCTTAACATCGAACTTTATAGGGATGTGCTCAATAGATGTCAGCTTCTGCTTTTAAACTTTTAAAAAATATGGATTTTTGGAAATGTGACATTAAACAAGAAAGGAAGTCAACTTCGGCAAGCCGAAGCTTGTATACCCTTGCAGCTATAATTATTAAATTTATAAATACAAAAAATGATATTCCAAATAGTATAAGATCAAACAAAAACACCTCTTAACGAGGTAAAAAGTGGTGGCGAACACGCCTTTAACAAAAATTTCTGAAATCAAAAATTGTGACGAAAAACTATATTACATTCGATAAAATAAATAAACTATATTAAATTTATGATTTCGGCCCGCAACAGTAAATATTTATTAACCTACACGTAAATTTTCTGTTGTAGCGTGCCGAATACATAAATTTAATATAGTTTATTTATGATTTCGGCCCGCAACAGTAAATATTTATTAACCTACACGTAAATTTTCTGTTGTAGCGTGCCGAATACATAAATTTAATATAGTTTATTTATTTTATCGAAAGTAATATCATTTTTCGTCACAATTGTTGATATCAGAAATTTTTGTTAAAGGCGCGTTCGCCACTACTTTTTACCTCGTTAAGAGGTGTTTTTGTTTGATATCAGTAGTTTTTTTTGCGCAAGAGCTTAAGTACCCCAATACAATGACCAGGAGTCGTCCCCATATGGCTTGGCTATTAAAAAACCAAGCACACAGATTCGACCCCTAATCTTAGCTAAACGCCACCTTAAATTAGGCACTGTAGCGTAGAAAAGTTTTTCTTTCATAAGTTTTAAGTAAGTAAATATATAATTCTAAAAAATGTATAAAGACTTTAATAAACTTTCACGTTCCACTTCGGCTTAACCTTATTCTAACAAGGTATGGATTGTTTACATTCACATTCTAATAAGAATGAAACATCTAATACGAATATTAAACATTTTAATAACAAGTTTTATCGCTTCAATTACCTATTTTAATAGCACAAGTTTGGAATCTCAAGGGCTGTATAGTTTCAGATTTCAAGAGAAATCTGTCGTTTCTTACATTTCCCGCCGAACTAGCGGGTTTTTCCAAAGTGGTAGAACAAATAGATCAAGTTTCCTATTTCGATTAACTTCATGCAAGTAAGGGACCCTAAAACCATAACAGGTTTTCCGTTTGAAAAAATCTAATAAGAATATTTTTCATCAAATTGGTTTTTTTCTTGCTTATTCCAGTAAGTACGAAATATTTCGTATACGGAGCTGAAACGAGTTGCACATTTTATCGCTTAATATCTTCCAAACGGTAATTTTTAGGGCAAAATGTGTTATAAATCACAAGTTGAGGAATCTCAAGGCTATATGATTTGAAATTAGAAAAATTAGAGAAAATAGTCAAAAAGTGGTTTCAAAAAATAACTTTTTGTCATAGCTCTAAATCTATTATATTCAGGCAATTTTACTATATGAAGAGTATTTAGCAAATTAAATTATCTTTTCAGAGATATAGCATCTGTAGCATTAGTTGTTTAGATACTATAAGCATCTTAAATCTGGCCTTTTTTTTGATTTTCCGCTAAACACGCGGGTTTTTCCAAAAGTCGTAGAACAAACTTTTTTTATTTCAAGCTACTTTATACACTCATAGGGTTTCCCAAACCCTAAAACTAAGATGGGATGCATACAAACCCACAACAAAGGGACAAACATTTTCATTTTGGGAAGAAGAAAATCTTGTTTTTTGAATTACTTTTGAACGGGACATCGAACTTCAACAAATGAGGTGTCATTCGACGCGTATTCTCAGTAAGAATAAAACTAGCTAAACAGCCGGGGGCTTTCATCCCCACCGTATCCAGCAACTTCAATTTTCTAAATTTTTACTTTTACACTTTCATCGTCTTTTCTCTTAAACAAATCTATATTTCGAAAGTCTTAGTATGCAATCTTCTTAGTTTTTGAAATACCTTTCGATTGGTGTCTCACTCGTTACGATCGGACCACAATGGCAGATTTTCAATTCTGCGACTATATATAGTAGTTGTCTTCGCACGCTCTCTTGCGCGCTTCGCCACTACGTGTACTGCCGTCCACAGTGATAATATGTCAAAAAAACCGAAGCTATAATTTGTTTCATATTATTTTCCTACCAATTTTCCAATCGTTTCTATGGCAGCTATATGATATAGTCGTCCGATTTCGATAAAATTAAATTCAAACAAGAAAGAACGCTATATTCGAGTACCTCGACTATCAGATACCCGTTACTCAGCGAAAGGGACCAGAGGGAAATGAAGATATGCTAGCAGCAAAGCGAGATTAAAATGCGCCACCTACCGGCGGTAGACATATTTTAGCGTTATGGGCGTTAGAGTGGGAGTGGCAAACTTTTTTTTGGATCAATCGATAGGTAATAAAGAGACCAATACATTTCAGTTAAAATTTGTTATCTAGCAGAGTGGGCGTGGCATATTCGCGTAACAAGCTTGCGCTGTGTACAAAGCTACGGAATCTTTATCTGAGATCACAATTTTCTATCTGTGATAGTTTCCAAGATATCCACGTTCATATGTACGATTTTTTTAAGTTTGTGGGCGGTTTGTTAGCGTTAAAGTGGGCGTGGCACTCTTCTGAAACAAACTTGCGCTGAGTAAGAAGCTCAGGAATCTGCATGCCAAATCTCAGTAGCCTAGCTCTTATAGTTTCCGAGATCTCAGCGTTCATCCGGACAGACGGACAGACGGACATGGCTAGATCGACTCGGCTAGTGATCCTGATCAAGGATATATATACTTTATGGGGTCGGAAACGCTTCCTTCTGCCTGTTACATACTTTCCGACGAATCTAGTATACCCTTTTACTCCATGCGTAACGGGTATAAATACAGAACTAATTAAAAAATCTTATTTCCAAGCGTAGGAGCTATATGCTAAAAAACACCGAAGCTTTAATATGTTTTAAATTATTTTCCCACCAATTTTCCGATCGATCTAATGGCAGCTATATATATATAGTCGTCCGATTTTGATAAAATCAAATTCGAAATTCAGAGCTAATTAAAAAATGTTATTTCCAAGCGTAGGAGGTTATATGTTGAAAAACACCGAAGCTATAATTTGTTTCATATTATTTTGATAAAATTTAATTCGAAATTCAAAACTAATTAAAAAATATTATATCCAAGCTTAGGAGGTTATATGCTAAAAACAAGAAAGAACGCTATAGTCGAGTACCTCGACTATCAGATACCCGTTACTCAGCTAAAGGGACCAAGGGAAAATGGAGATATGCAAGCAGCAAAGCGAGATTGAATTGCGCTATCTACCGGCGGTAGACAGATTTAAGCGTTGTGGGCGTTAGAGTGAGCGTGGCAAACTGTTTTTTGGGTCAATCGATAGGTATTGACGAGACCAATACATTTCAGTTAAGGTTTTTGATCTAGCATGAAAATTGTGGGCGTCACAGGCTTGGGCGGTTTGTGGGCGTTAGAGAGGGCGTGGCATATTCGCGTAACAAACTTGCGCTGCGCTCAAGCCTACGGAATCTAAATCCATTTCTCTATCTTTGATATTTTCCGAGATATCCGCGTTCATACCCACGATTTTTTGATGTTTGTGGGCGTTAAAGTGGGCGTGGCGAACTTTTTTTTGGGTCAATCGATAGGTATTGATTAGAACAATACATTTCAGCTAAAATGTTTATTCTAGCATCAAAACTGTAGGAGCCACAGTTTTGGGCGGTTTGTGGGCGTTAGAGTGGGCGTGGCACTCTGCTGAAACAAACTTGCGCTGCGTAAGAAGCTCAGGAATCTGCACGCCAAATCTCAGAAGGAAGCCTTTCCGACCCCATAAAGTTTATATATTCATGATAATGATCACTAGCCCAGTCGATCTATCCATGTCCGTCCGTCCGGCCGACCGTATGAACGCTGAGATCTCGGAAACCATAGGAGCTTGGCTATTGGGATTTGGCATTCAGATTCCTGAGCTTCTTGCGCAGCGCAAGTTTGTTTCAGCAGGGTGCCACGCCCACTCTAACGCCCACTAACTGCCCAAAACTCTGGCTGCTAAGGTTTTGATGCTAGAATACAAATCTTGGTGTATCACTCGTTGCGATCGGACCATAATTGCAGATTTCCAGTTCTGCGGCTATATATAGTAGTTGTCTTCGCACGCTCTCTTGCGCGCTTCGCCACTACGTGTACTGCCGTCCACAGTGATTTGTATTTCATTAGTGTAAGTTTTTAAGCTCTCTTGAAGAAAAAATTTATAATTTTTACATCTGCATAGAGTTTTAGTGTGTATTTATCAGTTTTTCACCTTACCCTACAACTTTTGGGAGTGAAAGTAATATTGGTTTACGGCAACAGCTGTAGTATTTAACATCGCTGGATTCTTAACATCGAACTTTATAGGGATGTGCTCAATAGATGTCAGCTTCTGCTTTTAAACTTTTAAAAAATATGGATTTTTGGAAATGTGACATTAAACAAGAAAGGAAGTCAACTTCGGCAAGCCGAAGCTTGTATACCCTTGCAGCTATAATTATTAAATTTATAAATACAAAAAATGATATTCCAAATAGTATAAGATCAAACAAAAACACCTCTTAACGAGGTAAAAAGTGGTGGCGAACACGCCTTTAACAAAAATTTCTGAAATCAAAAATTGTGACGAAAAATTATATTACATTCGATAAAATAAATAAACTATATTAAATTTATGATTTCGGCCCGCAACAGTAAATATTTATTAACCTACACGTAAATTTTCTGTTGTAGCGTACCGAATACATAAATTTAATATAGTTATGAAGAGTAGTATATGAAGAGTATTTAGCAAATTAAATTATCTTTTCACAGATATATAGCACGTTTCTGTAGCATTAGTTGTTTAGATACTATAAGCATCTTAAATCTGGCCTCTTTTTTTATTTTCCGCTAAACACGCGGGTTTTTCCAAAAGTCGTAGAACAAACGTTTTCTATTTCAAGCTACGTTATACACCCATAGTGTTTCCAAAACCCTAAAACTAAGATGGGATGCATACAAACCCACAACAAAGGGACAAACATTTTCATTTCAGTTAAGATTTGTAGCATCAAAACCTTAGCAGCCAGAGTTTTGGGCAGTTAGTGGGCGTTAGAGTGGGCGTGGCACTCTGCTGAAACAAACTTGCGCTACGTAAGAAGCTCAGGAATCTGCAATCCAAATCTCAGAAGGAAGCGTTTCCGACCCCATAAAGTTTATATATTTATGATAATGAACACTACCGACCGTATGAACGCTGAGATCTCGGAAGCCATAGGAGCTAGGCTATTGGGATTTGGCATGCAGATTCCTGAGCTTCTTGCGCAGCGCAAGTTTGTTTCAGCAGGGTGCCACGCCCACTCTAACGCCCACTAACTTCCCAAAACTCTGGCTGCTAAGGTTTTGATGCTAGAATACAAATCTTAACTGAAATGTTTTGTTCCCATTAATACCTAGGTTAGGTTAGGTTAGGCGGCTGTCGGACTGTAGTCCGACACACTTAGACCTCTATGGGTCCATTGTGATACCGCATGATCTCGTTCTTTTCCTTCTCTTGGGTCCCATAACTTATATGTTTCAACCTGTGTTCAGCTGATCAGCAAGTCTTCCACCCGGAAGATTTAATAAAAGCACTTACGTTTTTCAGATTAATCCCCGATATTTCGGTAAGATCGTCGATGAAGGGGTCTCCTAAGTGTTTTATTCTGAGTCTGCATAGGGCTGGGCAGAAGCAGAGAAGGTGTTCTACCGTTTTTTCTTCTTCTTCATCCCTACAGCTTCTACAGAAGTCATTCTTTGGGGCTTTTAGCCCCACACTGTGCGGCTGAACTTAGGTAATTCCGAGGTTCTTTGTTGTTTATCACAGACCATGTCTGGTGAGAGATACGACACTGTGGTACGTTTTTCCAATGGGCGTTGGCTAGTTTGTTAAAATAGTTTTTTATATTTAGCTTGCAACTTGCCATGGGCATACCGACATTCTCCTTTCCTGGGAGGAGAGGCTTGCTGGGGCCCTGCCTGGCTAACTCGTCCGCTATGCAGTTGCCTACGATATCCCGGTGACCCGGAACCCATATTAGGCTGATAGTAAACTGTACGTGGAGAGATCTGCTACAGTTTGCTATTGTACAGGAGTTGGTGTTTGTCGAGTAGATCGATTTAATAGCCGCTTGGCTCACTATATATATTTAGGTGTCCTCTTTGGAGGCTTATGTTCCCTGAACAGGTTAGTGCTTCTTTTATAGCGTGGACCTCCGCTTGGAAGACGCTACAGTGGTCCGGGAGCCTGAATGACTTCCTGATATCTAATTGTTCGGAGTATACACCTCCGCCAACTTGTCCTTCTAATTTGGAGCCATTTGTGTAGAAGCAGATTGCGTCCGTCGTGCCAGGTCCGCCCTGCTCCCATTCCTCTCTATCTGGAATCAGGGCTTCAAAGGATGTGTGACTATATTCAATGGATTTGCATAGATCCGTTATCTTCGGAATCGATTTATCATGCTGGAGAATTTTAGCATGGCCATAAAATTGGGCTTTCCACTACCCGGTTTCCCTCAGTCGAATAGCTGCCGATTTGGCCCTTTCCATGCCTGCTAAGTCCAGGCTAGGGAGGTTCAAGATCGCATTCAGCGCTTCATTCGCGGTGGTTCGAAGGGCTCCACTAATACACAAAGCCGCCATTCGCTGTACTTTTTTTAGAGGAGTCAGTATGCATTGTTTGTGCAAGGCGGTCCACCACAGAGCCACTCCGTATAGTAGGATTGGCTTAACTACCGCTGTGTATATCCAGTTGACTATTCTAGGGGACATGCCCCATCTTAGCCCAATTGCTTTTTTACAGGAGTAAAGTGCAGTGGTCGCTTTCTTGGTTCTCTCTTGGGTCTTTAAGCCCCATTTGAGGCGCGTATCTAAAACTAACCCCAATTATCTGCCGTGATCGCTAAAAGAGAGATTACAATTGTTTACAATGGGTGGGTTGAGTTGTGGAATTTTGTATCTATTTGTAAATAGAACAATTTCCGTTTTCGAGGGATTTACCCCAAGTCCGTTCTCTATCGTCCATTCCGATAGTACTTTAAGTTTCGCGGTCATAAGATCGCAATTCATTAAAGATGATGGCGACGTCGTCTGCGTATGCCACAACCTTACAGCCTCCTCCTTCCAGAATCCGCAGTAGTTTATTTACTGCGATATTCTACAGGAGGGGTGATAGTACACCTCCTTGCCTCTGTTCACTTGTCTAGTCTGGGTAGAGGTCCCTAGTGTGGCTGTGACCATTCTGCTTATCAGCAATTTATGGATGAACCCCACATTTGGCGGCTCAACCCCTAGTTCTGTGAGAGATTCTGTTATTGCAGTGGGAAGCACGTTATAGAAGGTTCCCTCTATATCCAGGAAGGCGATCAGTGTGTATTCCTTGATGCTGAGTGATTTCTCGATGCTGCTTACCACCAAGTGTAGCGCCGATTCGATTGACTTACCTTTGGTGTAAGCATGCTGTGCCTCTGATATTTGTGTCGGGTCTATGGTGGCTCTTATGTGAAGGCGTATCATTCTTTCAAAGCTCTTTAGCAGGAATGATGTTAGGCGTATTGGCCTAAAATCCTTTGCTGTGGTGTGGGTGGCCTTCCCTGCCTTAGGAATGAAAACCACCTTCGTTTTTTGCCATGCTGTTGGTAGTTCTCCTACCGCCAGGATGGAGTGGAAGATTTTTTTCAACCAGTTTATGGCTATTTGTCCTGCTTGTTGGATGTGTGCCGGTATTATCCCGCCCGGTCCCGGCGATTTGTATGGTTTGAAACTATGAATAGACCATTTCATGTTGCGGTCTGATAGGAGGGGATCTAATTCGATTCCCTCTCCTACTCTTCTTTCTGGAGGATGACCTGTTTGTTGGCTCCCCGGGAAGTGAGCGTCTAGGAGCAGGTCCAAGGACTCTTTACTGGAGTCTGACCTTGATCCATTTGCTTTCTGAAGATAGCCCAAAGGAGCGGCTGTCTTAGAGAGTACTTTCCTGAGCCTTGCGGCATCATTTTCTGTGTCAGAGCAGAAGGTCTGCCATGCAGTTCGTTTCTTCTAATGGCCTTTTCGTAAGAGGCTAGTTCATACTTGTAGTTCTGCCAGTTAATGTCCTCATTTCCCGCCTTTGATCTGTTAAACAGGCATCTGCAGCTGAGGATTGATAGTTGTTTGGTCCTCCAGGGGGGTTTTTTCCTTCCCCTTGGTTTCCCTGTGGACTTTAAAGGCAGTGTTGCATGCTTCTGTGAATTTATTTACTCTTTTGTCCAGCTCCTGTGGATTTGTGATGCTTTCTGACGGTTCCATAGGGATGATATTCGTCAGAACTTCTTTGTACCTGTGCCAGTCGGCTCGTCTATCAATACCTATCGATTGACCCAAAAAAAGTTTGCCACGCCCACTTCAACGCACACAAACCGCCCACAAAAACTAACTAATCGTAAATATGAACGCGAATATCTGGGAAACTATCAAAGATAAAGAATTGGGATTCCAGATTTAGATTCCGTAGCCTTGTACCACGCCCCTTTTAACGCCTAAAAACCGCCAAAGCCCGTGGGGCCCACAATTTTCTTGCCAGAAAAAAATTGTTTAACAAAAATGTATGAGTCTTGTCAATACCTATTGATTAACCCAAATAAAATTAGGTCACGCCCACTCTAACGCCCACAAACCGACCAAGCCTGCGGCGCCCACAGTTTTCATGCTAGTAAAAATATGTTAACTTAAATGTATTGGTCTCGTCAATACCTATCGATTGACCCAAAAAAAAGGGTGCCACGCCCACTCTTACGCCCATAACGCTTAAATCTGTATACCGCCCATTCTAACGCCCATGTGTATATTCAGATCGCGGGTAGGTAGCGCATTACAATCTTGCTTTGCTGCTTACGTATCTAAATCTCCTTTTGTCCCTTTAGCTGAGTAACTGGTATCTGATAGTCGAGGACCTCGACTGTAGCGTTCTTCCTTGTTTTAACTAAAAAAGTGGAGCAAATATTTAAAAAATCTCTTCAATTTATAGGGGTTTCAGCAGTGCCATATCAAAGATTTGTGGAAAACATAGTCAGACATATGTATACACAGTTCTTGGTACTTTGTGTTCTTTGAAAAAGGCACCATCTAATTTCCAACAGTACCTTGTAGGGTCTCGTAACAAACATTTTGTAGGGTATGAAGTTTAGATTTTTAAAAAATTTTTTTTTGACATTTTATGGTTATTTGTTACTACAGCCAATAACTAAACAAAATTTTTTTATTTTTTGTTTGTTTTTGTAAACTTCAAATTGATCAATTTTTAGATGTTCAATTTAAGCCCAGAACATTTTTTTAAGAGTACAGTAAAACTTGTATTGATGATTTTTAATTTTTCTTGAAGAAACAATAATTAATTTTCACGTCTGCACACAGTTTAAGTGTCTATTTATCATTTCGTCCCTTACCCTGCAACTTTAAAAAATAAAAAAAATATTGGTTTACGCCAAGACTGTAGTACACAACTCCTCTGGAATTGTATCATCGAACTTTTACAGAAATATGCTCAATAGATGTCACCAACTTTCTGCTTTCAAGCGTTTGAAATATATTAATTTTTAGAAATGTCACATTCAAAAAACGAATCGTTCGTCACTACAATATACCAAAGACCATAGAATAACAAGATGCGTAACAGCCATACAACGGAATGTACGGCAAAATTTTTGGTGTGGATTTTCGATGTGGATTTTCGATTTTGCTTGTGTGCGTTGTCCGTATAAAGCTCTTTGGTTGTGTTGGTGAACCATTTCGAGTGGTCTGCTGCAATAAGGGCTCAATGTCGCTTTTGACTAACGTGAGGTGTCAATGGCCTGTAGGCCAGGGGTCTAGCCGCTCAACCGCGGGAATTGCAGGTCGGAGTTCAACTTCTACTGGGAACAACTTTTGAAATCATGACAACTAACGAAAATCATGAGCATTCACATAAAATGCTAATGTTAGATAAATTGATAGAGATTGTTAGTGGCTAGACTCCCCAGACAAATGTAAAAGTAGCAATAAGCTAAATATACTTTGTCAAAAATAAATAAATATCTGGGGATCTTTGAACAGTAAAGCATTAATCTATTTATCAAAAATTTGCATTTTGCACTCACCATATTCAACAAAATATAATGAAAAATCGTTTTCTCGAGTACACATTACGCTTTTATTCAAAGTGAATTACTTATTGTGTTCATGTTTTTATTATTATTAGATATTTTTCTAAAGCCTTTGATATGTAATTTACACAAAAGAGAATGAGCAGGAGAAAGTGAACGTGCGTACCCACGAACCCGAATCTCACCCCCTACCCTCGAGTCTTTGCTCATGACTGCTTGTGCGCGAAGGTGTGAAATTTTAATTTTGTGAGTTTTGTTCAAAATGTGCAGTTTTTATTTTAGAACACAGAAAATTAAACTTTTAATTAAATTAAAAGGCAAAAACGACGATGACCGCCGATACCGTAATTAGTATACCCCCTCAATAAAAAAAAAAAAAAAAAAAAATTGTTGTGTCATTTCAAAGCATTTTTCAAGCCCTTTCCAATGGTATAATTTCTGTTCTAAAATAAAAACTGCACATTTTAAACAAAACTTACAAAATTAAAATTTCACACCTTCGCGCACAAGCAGTCATGAGCAAGGACTCGAGGGTAGGGGGTGAGATTCGGGTTCGTCGCTACCTGGAACTACCATCCACGCAAGATTTTGATCTTAAAATAATTGAAAACTCGGATCTGGACCTTGTGCAGGTTTCCGAATCAGAATATTCGGTTGATCGCCTTCTACAAAGCGTATTTCAACCGGATGCATCATCGACCCAAAATAGGGACCGAGGACTGGAGTCTCTTGAATGGAGCCAGTTTCCATTAGGGACTACTACGCAGGCTTTTTTGGAATCCCTTATCACACACGATGAAAGCGAGGGTGAATATCAGTGTGCACAGGAATTTCAATTTGACGACGGCCTATCCAGGCCAGAAGAAGATGTTTTCCCTAACGACGACCACATCTTTGAAGAACTTATGGGACCTCAACCGCCACCGACTAACCATTACTTAACTTTGCTGGATGATGGAGAAGACAACGCATTACTAGATGTTTTATTTGATCTAGATTCTTAACTTTTTAATTATAAATACACATTACATAAAGGAAAATAAAGTAAAAACTATTTTTTAAATTGAGATCTTTTAATTGTTTTTTATTTATTGGACAATTTTTCTTTGGCGTAAAAACACTTTTTACTAAATGATGTGAAGCCTGTGATTGGCCACACAAAAATTGAAAATCTATGTATTGGATTTGAGTATAAAATCACTGGATGTAAGCTGAAAAAGACACCATATGGAACTAAAATAGGTGTGTATTTAACTGATTAGGACGACAAAGATGTTTGGATATTTCTACCTAAAAGTTATGTGAACAAATTTTCTACAAGGACACCATTTAGGAAATTAAATGAGAATGGAATAACTCATATAATATATAAAGGAAAAGATCTGAACAGATATAGTTGTGCTCAAATTGAATTCTTATCAGTAATTAAGTAAAGTAAATAAAATTCTTCAATATAAAGAGCTGAGTTTTTAGGTCCAACAACAGTCTTAAATCAGTCTGAAAAAGAAATAGTTTTCTTTAAAAATGTACGCTCAACAGATTGAACTATTCTTGATGCAATTTGACGGCATGCTTTTCGAGCAACACCTACAAAGGATCGAGTTCCTAAAAGCTAATTTTGGAGGATTTAGAGGAAAAAGAGTTGATCCATTCGAAGTTTGGATTCCATTATAAACTTTGTCCCTGGAGCGAAGATGATGCCTCATCTGGACCAGACACATGTCAGTGTCATATGCTGCCTGCTTTAAAAGAGCAAGCCCTTAGTCAATTGATTAAATATTAAAAGTTAAACAAACGTATTGCTTCAAAACCATAAATAAAACGAATTAATTTTACTTAAATATATATGTTTTTTATTTTTTAAAATGGTTCTTAAACATTTTTATTATTAATTTATCATTAAATGAATAGTCGTTTTTCTCGAATTTTCTTTAAAAAAAAATTTAGTGTTTTCCTTTTACTTTTAAAAAGACCGTTCAGCATACATCTGAAGTGTCGGTATTTGCAATTATTAGTGCGGGATACTTTAAAATAGTTTTTGGTTACCTATCCGAAGGAAAAACTCCTTTAAAAATACATTTTGTCATTGAATGCTTAGAAAGAAAATGTTCAATTTGTAAAGTATTCATTTTAAAAGAGCGTACGAATATTTCTATGCTTATCAATATCAATCATTGAATCGTATTCACAGTATACCAAGCAAGTAACTGCTTCAGCAAGTGGTTCCGAAAATCTTCCTTCGATTCCTATTGTACCTTGAGAGATTAAATTTGAACATGTAGTTGAATTTGATTGATCAGCAGTTAAGTCAAAGGCTAATATAAAACTGTTTGAATCAAACATTTCCTTGGGAATTTGTAGTCCACGATCGTAATGTTTAATTCCACATGATCTAAAAAGCATATTATAACCTCTTGAGCTTTGAACCTTTTCAGCGTTCGAGTAATCGAACTCCAGAGCCTGGGAAGGAACTTGAACTCCATTAACCAATAGGTTAAAGCGTTGAATTTTAAAATGTTTAAATTGAAATGGGTCTAAGGCTCGGTTTCCTGAGTATGAGCGGTTTTTAACCATACAAAAGGCCAGAAAATTTGGTATTTGACCAATAACTGCGTTGTCTATCGACAGTGTATTGTTTCCTGGATATATTGTAAATGATTTGACTTCAACCTTGCTGAATGGGTACAGAGCATTTTTGTTTGTAAAACATGATGATGAGCCAATAAAATGCTTGGGTTAACTGTTATATGGTTCATGAAAAGTTGTGCTTCTAGTATCTTTAAATTTGATTCAGTACCAGTTTCCATTAAATAAAACGCTGTTTTTTCAATATTGAAATTAATTCTTAAATCAACATTGTTAACAAGCAGTTTGGTTTGATTAAATATATCTCCTTGAACTTTTCCGAATAACTCAACCTTGTTACCATTTTGAAACATATTTTTAAGGGTCTCATTCGAGTCCGGATAAACATATTTTCCTGCTGTTATTCTCCCACTTTCGGAGGCGTCACTCCCATAGTTTAAAATTGTTTGCAAATACGCTCTATAGTGATAATTATTATCACTTTGCGATACCAGTATATTATTTATATAAACTGATGAACTTCTAAATATTGAATGTAGAATATTGTTTACGACACCAACAGCATTTCCTTCAATGCTGTTGTTATCATTTTTTTTAAGTTGCACAACAAGTCGTAAATAAACCCTTGATAAATCTCGATACGTTTCACCATTTCCCAAGCAAACAAATTCAATTGAAGAGGCGCCGTCCAAAGAAGCAATTGGATTGTATGAGACTTCTTCAGTTCTTAGAATAGAACTTTGCGTGGGGTGTGCCGCAAACAAATCTAGTTAACTTTTCATACATTCGATATGCGTACTCATTTTGCTTTAGAAAAAATATCTTTAATATTTAATTTTCTTGTAGTGTATTGTTTCCTGGATATATTGTAAATGATTTGACTTCAACCTTGCTGAATGGGTACAGAGCATTTTTGTTTGTAAAACATGATGATGAGCCAATAAAATGCTTGGGTTAACTGTTATGTGGTTCATGAAAAGTTGTGCTTCTAGTATCTTTAAATTTGATTCAGTACCAGTTTCCATTAAATAAAACGCTGTTTTTTCAATATTGAAATTAATTCTTAAATCAACATTGTTGACAAGCAGTTTGGTTTGATTAAAAATATCTCCATGAACTTTTCCGAATAACTCAACCTTGTTACCATTTTGAAACATATTTTTAAGGGTCTCATTCGAGTCCGGATAAACATATTTTCCTGCTGTTATTCTCCCACTTTCGGAGGCGTCACTCCCATAGCTTAAAATTGTTTGCAAATACGCTCTATAGTGATATTTAATTAATTATAATTGCGATACCAGTATATTATTTATATAAACTGATGAACTTCTAAATATTGAATGTAGAATATTGTTTACGACACCAACAGCATTTCCTTCAATGCTGTTGTTATCATTTATTTTAAGTTGCACAACAAGTCGTAAATAAACACTTGATAAATCTCGATACGTTTCACCATTTCCCAAGCAAACAAATTCGATTGAAGAGGCGCCGTCCAAAGAAGCAATTGGATTGTATGAGACTTCTTCAGTTCTTAGAATAGAACTTTGCGTGGGGTGTGCCGCAAACAAATCTAATTAACTTTTCATACATTCGATATGCGTACCCATTTTGCTTTAGAAAAAATATCTTTAATATTTAATTTTCTTGTAGATTTTTTTTATGTTGCGTTTGGGTATTTTTAAGTTGTCGTTTAGATGTATAATGAAGTCGTTTTTTCCTATTATCTAGTTTTTTATTTCTTTTTCCACTTCCACTTTGAAAACGGGTAATTTTATCAATTGCTTTATTTGAAAGATTTGTTAAAGCAATTTTACTTTGATCTTAATTTATATTTCTTAAAGGCTTTCTCCCAAATTCATTGATTACAGCCTTACCAGTCTCAGCAGCCTGATTTTTTATAGCAGTTATGCCCGAAAGAAAAAGAGGCTTTATGTAATTAAAAAGACCGCTAAAAAATTTCCGATTCCTCGTCCTTGTTGCACTATATGCGGGGATATGTAAAGACTTCCGATGTTGCTTAAGCCCCCACCACACTGATTTACATAATAATCCTGATAAGATTTCACCATGAGGACTATTTTAGTTCTAAATAAATAATATTTGGATATGCATTATTTATAGTCCTGACCTTCTCCTTCTTCTAAAGTGAAGAGTAACGAAAATCGGAACAGCTGAAGTTTCAAATGGTACCTTATATCCATTGGAATCAGTAATTAGTATTGAGATTTCATTTGGTGACCATATGTCCAAAAGATAATATTCAATATTATTAAATTGAATATTTTGTTCCTTTCCATTATAATGCAATACACTGACCTTGGTTTTTTTTATGTCAGTGTAAATAAAAATCAATCCATTTTCAGGTATATTCGTTTGAATGGATACATTTTTATATCTAAATGTTTCAGCACTTGCAAGACTAACAAATTCGGTTTCTTCAACGACATTTTTATCTTGGTTAGGTGTATTTTTAATGTAATTATTCAAATATATATCTGTAATACCGACTTCCCAATCATCGTTCATGTCTTCTGGAATGTTTACAATGTTTGTAAATGCATACTTTACGTAGTCAGGAAAAACATTCATTGAGTCATTACTTAACAATGTGATAAAAATCTCATTTAAATTACCCATTTTTGATTTTTTATGAAAGTTAATGATACGAAATCCAATTTATATTTATTTATACCGGTTTGTACTGGGTTTTTTGTTCTAACCGATCGCATTAACCTTTCATATTTAAAATTTACATATTTAAAATTTTGATAAGGTAAAGTTTCCTTTTTCAATTTTTGTAGTTTTGCTTTTAATTTACGTTGTCGTTCATTAAGCTTCACTTTGAGCACTGGTTTCTCTAATCCAATTTTCTTTTTATCTGTTTGACTATCTAAAAATAGATATTACTCACTTTTCGTTTATCTGATTCTACATCTTCTTTTTTATTTGAACTAAAATCCTCATCATCACATTCAGGCGGAAAATCGGGGAACTCAAATTTTTCCTGACGTGAGGGTTCGTACTTTGATGTTGATTTTGATGTGCTGGGTTTTATATCCATCCAATCAGTGGTTTGGGATTCACTTGTTCTGTTTGTAATAGGATTCGCTTTTTGTTCAGTTTGAAGATTCCATGATTTATTACGTTTTTTATTTTGATAGTAACTAAATTCTTGACGAATTTTGAGCCATTTATCGAAATAACTTATTTTGGTATTATTCAAAATTGGTAAAAATTTTATATTTATTAATTCATTTCCTCTATCATTGTTTAACAATTTCTGATAGCTGTTAGGATGGATTAAAATTATTTTGCTTAAATTATGTTTATTTTTAATAATTTTTTAAAAGTTTTCGAAAAATTCCAGAAAGTAGTGAAGTTATTAGAATCGGTAGAAATCCCCCTTTCTGAATAAGGTCTTTTCTCTTAGAGTTTAATGTACGCTTTGGGCACGAAAGGTAGCGCAATGCATTTTTATACTTTTTTAGAGCATTAAGATGGGATTTGGCAACTTTATGGTTTCCCTGTAATGCGTTCAATACAAAACAACCATTGTTTTTATCAGGTCACTATTACTATTGCTTATAAGTTTTAAAAGTCAAGTCTACATACCCCGTTACATATGAAATACAAGATTATATGGGTACCCCTATTAATGGGTCATTTTATGAAGAGGAACTTAAAAAAGTGAAAGACAAAAATGCTTTCCTAGTAGAGAAAATACTAAAAAGGAAAATTAATCAAGTGCTTGTAAAATGGAGCGGTTTCGATTCCAGCCACAACTCATGGATATCTGTAAATGACCTGCTAAAGTAATAAAACGCAACAATAACAAGTTTAATTTTGTATCTATTTATTTACAAATTTTTATTCTTATAATATAAATATATAAACATTTATTTAATAATGGGTTTAATTTAGGATACTACTTAATATATGTTCAATATTATAATGACCATGAGCCAATGTATTACAATTATCTGGTAAAATATATCTCTTATCATCCTTATAATTAAGACTTATTTTGTTCATAATTTCAGTATAGAGGATGTGCGACCTACTTCGAATAACTCGCTGGGATGCATAAAATGTTGTTTTATATTTTATACATTCTATATAATCTTCATGATTCAGTTTTTTAATAACTGATTTCTTAACTCCTTTAATTTTTTTTATACATTCGTTTTCGTTTCCTTCCTTATCAACTAAACAAGAGTATGCCTTAGCAAAAGAAGTCATAACCCTACCTGCATGTTCATCCTTCATTTTTCCAGGTTCCCTATTATTAGCTTGAACCTGATTTTCTTTTATAGTTTCGTAAAAGTCTTCCTCTGAAGATAAAATAAATGAATCTATATCCATATAAATTATTTTCGAAGAAGGACTTTTAAGTAATAGAAAATTATAATAAAATTCATACATTAACCATTTAGATAATTCTAAAACAGCAACTCCTATGTATATTGGTTTATCATACATAATTTTTGATGGTGTTGATTCAATCGCTGCAAGATCTGTCCCGAATATCTCAACGCTATGGAAATCATGTCTAGCTATGCGTTGCCTGGCGAATTTTGCCTTGATTTATAATGTTTTACTAATACTATATTTCTTCGCTTGGCGACATTTTCCATTGTTTTGCCGTATACTGCATTATTCATTAACTTAAAAAATTTTTTTTCAAAATCATTTTCGGCTAGTTTTTTTTGATCAGTGTTTAAATCAATATAAGGCTTTAACCAGCATGATTGTGTAAAAGACAAAACCCTATGTATTTTTTTTACAATTAAACCATGCTGTATACAAAGTTGAAGCTGTTTTAAGTGGATAATGTATTGGCTTTTATTCGTTAAATCAGCTATAAGTTTTTTCTGCTTACCTCCTGGAGAAACTTTGTTTTCTGGACAGAAAGGCAAGTAGTTATGTGAGTCATGCCGATCAGTAGGATATTCTAAGTCAACTTCTAATATATATCTAACATTTCCCTCAACAGAAATATTTTTATAATCGAACGATTCTAATTGATCATTACTTAAAAATTTAAATCCTGAAAGCGGTAAGGGTTGACTCATTGCTCAACCATATAAATTATTTGCATCAATATAGCTCAGATAGTTATTTGGTTTACTTGAATCAAAGTTAGTTATATATTTATTATTAGCTATAGAAATTCTTTGGGTACATTGAGTTAACCCACCCCTTATCGCTGTTTTTAAAAAATTGTACATGTCTCCGTCGCTAATAAGTTCTAAATTTAGATTAGTATACTGGAGCATAGCATCCCAAGATATTGACGGTGCTGTAACATAGTTAATAGGGTCTAGCTTATAAATTTTCTGACCAATTTTTCTAAAATTTTCGAAAACATCGGTCAAAATTAAAACATCACTTTCTAAATAAAGTTTTATATAATCTTTTATAGTATTACAATTGAAAGTTTTCCAAACCTTTTGGGCAAAATTGTAATCATCTATATTACAATTTTCTTCGCTGAGAGAATTGTAAAAACTATCAATGTCAGGAAGCTGGGTATCCTCAAATTTTTCAAAACTATCTAAATAGTCGTAAGGGAAAACACCCTTCCTACGCACTTGCTTAAATTTTTCTCCCTGAAATGTAGTATTTAGAATTTTAAAATCTTTGTCCTCCATGTAGCTCGATAGTTTTTCTAAGCTCGAATTTAAAAATCTAATCGAATCGATGAATCTTATTTTGAATCTATTTGAGGCATTTATTTTAATTGTCTGCGTTAGCGCTATATAAAGCCCTTTATTACATGGTATGGGGCTTAAGTCTCCTTCTAATTCAGTAATGAATAAAGGTATGTCATGTTTAGATAAGTTATGAAATACTACAGGAAAGAAGGGATCACTTAATTTGTACTTTGGCTTACAATTTTTATGAATGGGACCCATGCATTTTCCAGAAAATTGATCAAAATATTTGTCCAGGTCGTCAGCGTTGATTTCCTTTTCACAGGCACAGCAGTTGCCTTCCTGTTCATGGATTGTGCTAGCAATCGGGTTTTTGGGGGTCGACCAGTACATGTAAAACAAGCTCGTAGTTATTTCCTTGAGTGATTTGTAGAATTTTTGTATGCAGTAAGCGCCTATAAAATTATACAAAATTTGAATTAGTTTTTAAAATAGTAATAAATTAATTTTTTACATACCTTCATATGTCCACAATTCGTTAAGATCAGGATAATATTTATGTGCTATATAAAATAATACGGCACATGCAGTATGCTTCTGCACTTTTGTTGTTGACGAAGTTGAAGACGAATTTAGGCATGTTCTATAGTTTTCAAGAACAGCCTGAATATCAGCATATATCACCACCGGAGAAAATAATTTTTTGTGAAAGCCCTTGAATGAAGATGTAGTATTTGGTTCAGGGTAAAACGAGGCCACTTTTCCGCATTCAAATTTTTAGTGAGTAGTATTATTAACCGTAAAAAATTGTAGACAGTTATCACAAAAATATCCTCCTGATTTGGCCTTGGAATGCTGTGAGTAGCATAATCTTTTTACACTTGTAATGTAAGCGTAATGCATACTTTCTTGGTTTACGTTATTTATTCCCAATATATTTATGTGGTTTCTTCGAATACATTTAGTTCTAAACGTTGGACCGATAATTTTGTCACCATCAGCATCGATCTCATAAATATTTATACTAAAATCTTTATTATTTTTCTCGAAATGAATAATTCCTTTATTCGTGATTGGAAACTCGATTCCTGAAAAATCCAATCGTATACCGTCATATACAATTATTTCGTTATTAATATTAATGTGGTAAGTTGTGGGCTTTGTCATTTTCTCTCGTGAATACTTTTTTTGCTTTGCTGTTGTAAAGGTAGCACTCTCATGAGTTTTATTAGCTATGAATGCCAGTATGCACCATTTGAAACAAAATACGTCAGTATTCTGTACGTTTATAAGTGCATTTCGGGCTATTATATTCCTCGGGGTCAGTATGTATCCGCTAGCAAGAATGTTTTCTAGTTTGATTATAGTAATTTCAAAATAATTGAAATTTTTTGTTGCCCAACCAGAGTCTTTTCTAAAAAGTTCTAATTTTAAATCATTTTTATTTTCGCTAATCTTAGCTTTTTTTTCTTGATTGAGTACTTCCTTACCCTCATCCGTTCTCATCCGTTTGAGAGCATTTGATGATGTTGTGGGATGATCGTCCAGATGATTTTGCCTTATGTTTTGGGGTTGCCGTTTTTCAACATTCATTAAAATATTGAATGCATTTTTTGGTCCATTACAATTTTAATAGTGCTCGAAAAATTCATAATTATGAACTAAGGTAGAGCATAAGTCACACCTTATTTTTGATTTACACATTAAAACCTCGAAGGCATTCCGAGGCTTTGAGCACTGAGCATAATGAGCTTCAAACTCACTCATCTCCACATTTTTGGTGCACAAATCACAAGCAATGAATGACTCCATTTTTAGGGTTTTAGTTTTAATTTCTTTATTCAAAAAATATATTGTTATATGTTGTAATGTTGTTAACAATTTTCACCCACTCGTTAACAAGGTAAAAAGCACGATTTGAATTGTTAGGCGCGATTACAAGGACCGATGTGGATGTAATTATTTTATTAGAATACAGTACTGAGGCATTTGAAAAACTGATCCTGAGCAATTTGAGTGGTGTCATTTTTATAGTCTAGAAAGTTCACTTAACAGGTTGACATCTACAGGGAGTGCATACAGGCATTTTAATTGCAAGCGTATACTCATCCCATAATCAGTGTGTTTGGTATTCCACGGAACCCTCCCGATTTATTGCATTTCAAATATTGTGACCCCTCTTTATCTTCTGAGAATGAGCAGGAGAAAGTGAACGTGCGTACCCACGAACCCGAATCTCACCCCCTACACTCGAGTCCTTTGCTCATGACTGCTTGTGCGCGAAGGTGAGAAATTTTAATTTTGTGAGTTTTGTTCAAAATATGCAGTTTTTATTTTATAACAGAGAAAATTATACTATTGGAAAGGGCTTGAAAAATGCTTTCCAATGACACCAAAATTTTTTTTTTTTTGTTTTTTTTTTTTTTTTTTGGTTAGTGAGGGGGTATACTAATTACGGTATCGGCGGTCATCGTCGTTTTTGCCTTTTCTCGTTCGTGTCGATCTCGTTCCACGATTACTCGCCAACTGGCTTCGGAGTTTCCACACAGTTGCTGTTCAATGCTTCTTCATCAGAAGTGGATCGTGACACCATACACTCTCCTACATAATGTGATTTACATCGTTTTTTTATTTAATCATAAACAGTTTTCCGCACCTTCACATCATATCGGGAATAAAGAATTGGAGTTATTATTTTCAACGTCAGCATCGGTTGGATCCTAAACAAATAAATTTTTATGAAAACGTAAGTAATAAACGTAAAATAATAAAAAAATAAAGCTAAATATCGTAAACGTATAAATTAGTAAGAATTGTCCGGGGAAAATTAGGCATTACATTTAAAAAAATCTCTGCGATTGTATAATAGTAAATAAATAGTAAATAATGAACAAATAACAAATAAGTCTTTGGATTGTATAAATTGACAATCGCAGTGGTATGGAATTTGTGTTTCTTCAGGAAGGATAAACTCGCCAGGTAGCGCTCATTATGGTTTCTTGTCCATACCAGGAAACTCCCGAAAGTCACGGGAATGCTACTCCCTTATGATTAACAAAACACTCAATGTCGTAGAAAAGGCATCAAAAGTATGGAAACACGGAATCTGGGCCAATTAGCATATTTATGGCACCCGCCCCCCTCCACCCCTTCATTAACGTATGCAGGTTCTAGGACAATTAGCATAATCCAATAAATTAACTGATTTTACTGATTTGAAGTCATAAAAATGTCACGATCATGTCCATAAAGAGTATACTTAATTGCCCCCCATCGCCCCCACATCCCCATGTGACAATATTGATCATGTATCCTTCCCCTCATTGTGAGCAATTAATAGTCACGTGAGGAACACGTCCGATCATGTTGGAGAATAATGTTTCCTATGATTGTAAAACCAATTTAGAAATTAAAAGAACCCCAATAAAATAAATCTCACAAGTTAATGATTCTCATATGTGGAATATTTTCCATTCTCCGTACCTGTAATTTTAACTCAAAATAAAAAGTCGGAAGTTTATTTTGTAGCATAATAATTTATTTGTTCATTTATTTTGGTATTGCGAACATGTTTTATTATATTATTAAATCTTTTTCACTCTTTTTTCTAGATTGTAGTATATACTCATAATATTGAGTGCTTCCTTTTTATAATCCGAAATTCGATGGCATACACAAGTATCAACTCCCTCGGTGGCTGCATCATTGCTCCACTCGCAGGTGTTCATATGATTTCCATGAATAGATGTTTTCATATTACCTCCATCACATTCAAAGAGTTTTGATTGTATGAACTGGAGCCGTACATAGTGTGCATTGAACTGTCAAATACATTCAGAAAATTATTTATTTTAACTGAATGCATGCTGTCTATCTAAGTCAACAATTTCGTCTTACACTTTTAAATACTCTTATACAATTTACAAAGAAATATTATTTAATTTTTCATCTTCTTCTTTTACACAAAGATGTACATTCTCGAAATTCAAGAAATAAAAATCTTTGATTTTTCACAAAGTCGAAATGATTTTTTCCAAACTGTCCCCTATTGGCTACCTGAGTATGATGGTGTGTATAAAAAATAATCTTCCCTTTACCGCCTGCAAGCAAAGAATGTGTGAACTCTTCTAACCAACACTCTCCTTTATTCTATGATTTGGAGTCTCCTTTATCGATTTGATGGTGTCCTATTGGTTACAGTTGTATCAAATATTTTTCAAAATAAATACTTCTCATCTCTTCTAACCAATGAATAGTCGATGTAACCTATAAGAATTACCTATATTGTTTTCGAATTTACAAAAATCTTAAATATGCACCTCTCTTATTCAATATTATCGTACACGCCCACTTCAAACACTATAAATGATCGAGGATTGAAGTGGGATACTCTGCTACGTCAAACACAACTTAAGTAAAAGTGAAAAGGTGATCGTGAAAAAATAATTTTAACAAAAATAGTAAAATTAAATGAATAACCAAAATCAGTTTTGTCAATCCTGCAAGTGTTTCTTGCAAAAGAATAAGTGCAAAAGCGAAATGCAATACAACCCCTTGAGGGATTCTGAGGGGTTCAAGGGAAGAACACTGCATCACAAGTATGTAAATGATGGATCGGACTTGATCTTACCTAATGGTTTCATGAGTGAAGCTGGATTTTCACAGCCACCTCATCTCAGCATTCTATTAGAAAGTCAGTGGATGGTCTCTTATAAAATTGCTTCGCTTGGAAATGAATGTGAGTCATTATACACCGATGGTTGGTTCGTCTTTCATACCACTACCTCGTTTCCTTTTAACAAACAAAGCAATAGTTAACGTTTGTAACAAAAATGATCAATATTGTTTTAAATGGGCGTTTATTTCTGCCTTAAAAATTGTTAACAGGCCGCAAAGAGATAATTCGTTTAGGTGATGAAATAAAATTAGATTTCACATTCTTGACTTTCCCCCTTGAAATAAAATGTATAAACCATTTTTAAAAAAAAGTCTCATATGAGTTTATATATAATGAAGAGATGACGGAAATAATTGGACCACTTTTTCAATCGGAAGTGAAAAAAACCTCTTCATATCAATATCATGTTTTTGGAATGCGGTGGAAATGGACATTATATGTACATTAAAAATATTTCAAGTTAAATTCTTTTATTAGTTTTTATCTCTTTTAAGCAATTATATAATTTTTATACATTTCTGTTTCAAAGACTTATGACTGCTCAAAGAGGAAATCAGAGGAGGGCGCAATTTTTCTGCAATGACTGTTTAAATTTTTCCGGAACCCAAGAATCTGCATAGAAACACAAGACGCTCTGTAGTAAGAAGGTCTCAAAGATGCCGCACCCCCAGAATAACACACTGGAATTTACCCAAGTTCAACATCAGCTTTAAAATCCATTCGTTGTCTACGCTGATTTTGAATGCATTCTGGAACCAAATAATCATGAAATAAGCCCCAAATTATTTAATATTAATGAATATATTCCAATATCATATGCTTGTTATATAAAGTGTGCTTTTGATTCTAGACTAGATATATTTGCTTGAAGCAGGAACAAATTCAGGAATAAGTTTTGTAAATTCGTTGATAAAAAATTTATCTAAATTGAGTGATGAGTACTTACTTAAAATAGTTCCTATGAGAATGACTTTGGATGACCAGCAAATATTTGATAATTCATTAAATTGTTCTATTTGTCAGAAAGTTTTAGGGACTGATAGGGCCAGAGATCATTGTCATTTCACATGTCGCTTTAGAGGTACAGCCCACTATAAATGTAACTTAGATTATAAAGTTAACAAATTCATACCAGTATTTTTTCAAATTTTTCGAAATACGACTGTCATTTAAAAACTGTCCCGGTAAAATTTCCGTAATACCAACAAATAAGGAAACCTATATTTCTGTTAAAAACAAGAAAGGAAGTTAGCTTCGGCAAGCCGAAGCTTATATACCCTTGCAGCTATATTTATTAAATTTAAAAACACAAAAAATGATATTCCCAATGGTATAAGATAATATGTCAAAAAACACCGAAGCTATAATTTGTTATACCCGTTACTCGTAGAGTAAAAGGGTATACTAGATTCGTCGGAAAGTATGTAACAGGCAGAAGGAAGCGTTTCCGACCCCATAAAGTATATATATTCTTGATCAGGATCACTAGCCGAGTCGATCTAGCCATGTCCGTCTGTCCGTCTGTCCGTCTGTCCGTCTGTCCGTCTGTCCGTATGAACGCTGAGATCTCGGAAACTATAAGAGCTACAATACTGAGATTAGGCATGCAGATTCCTGAGATTCCTGCGCAGCGCAAGTTTGTTTCAGAAGAGTGCCACGCCCACTCTAACGCCCACAAACCGCCCAAAACTGTGGCTCCTACAGTTTTGATGCTAGAACAAAAATTTTAACTGAAATGTATTGTTCTCATCAATACCTACCGATTGACCCAAAAAAAAAGTTTGCCACGCCCACTTTAACGCCCACAAACCGCCCACAAACTTCAAAAAATCGTAAATATGAACGCGGATATCTCGGAAAATATCAAAGATAGAGAAACGGGATTTCAGATTTAGATTCCGTGGGCTTGAGCGCAGCGCAAGTATGTTACGCGAATATGCCACGCCCACTCCAACGCCCACAAACCGCCCAAATCTGTGGCGCCCACAATTTTCATGCTAGATAAAAAATTTTAACTGAAATGTATTGGTCTCGTCAATACCTATCGATTGATTAAAAAAAAAGTTTGCCACGCCCACTCTAACGCCCACAACGCTTAAGTCTGTATACCGCCGGTAGGTGGCGCATTTGCTGCTTGCATATCTCCACTTTCATTTGGTCCCTTAAGCTGAGTAACGGGTATCTGATAGTCGAGGTACTCGACTATAGCGTTCTTCCTTGTTTCATATTATATTCCTACCAATTTTCCGATCGTTTCTATGGCAGCTATATGATATAGTCGACCGATTTCGATAAAATTAAATTCGAAGTTCAGAACTAACTAAAAAATGTTCTTTCCAAGCGTTGGAGGTTATATGTTGAAAAACACCGAATCTATAATATGTTTCCAATTATTTTTCCACCAATTTTCCGATCGTTCCAATAGCAGCTATATGATGTAGTCGTCCGATTTTGATGAAACTTAATTCGAAATTCAAAACTAATTCAAAAAAATGTCATTTCCAAGCTTAAGAGGTTTTATGTTAAAAAAAAAACACCGCAGCTATAATTCGTTTCTTATTATTTTCCCACCAATTTTCCGATCGTCCCTATGGCAGCTATATGATACAGTCGTCCGATTTTGATAAAATTAAATTCGAAATTCAGAATAAATTAAAAAATGTTATTTCCAAGCGTGGGAGGTTATATGTTAAAAAACACCGAAGTTATAATTTGTTTCATAATATTTTCCCACCGCTTTTACGATCGTTCCTATGGCAGCTATATGATATAGTTGTCCGATTTTGATAAAATTAAATCCGAAATTCAGAACTAATTACAAAATGTTATTTCCAAGCGAAGGAGGTTATTTGGGAGGTTATGTGTTAAAAACAAGGAAGAACGCTATAGTCGAGTACCTCGACTATCAGATACCCGTTACTCAGCTTAAGGGACCAAAGGGTAATGGAGATATGCAAGCAGCAAAGCGAGATTTAAGTGCGCCACCTACGTTAAGCGTTATGGTCGTTAGAGTGGGCGTGGAAATATTTTTTTTGGATCAATCGATAGGTATTGACGAGACCAATACATTTCAGTTAAAATTTTGTATCTATCATAAAAATTGTGGGCGCCACAGGATTGGGCGGTTTGTGGGCGTTAGAGTGGGCGTGGCATATTCGCGTAACAAACTTGCGCTGCGTACAAAGCTACGGAATCTGAATATGATATCCCAATTCTCTATCTTTGATAGTTTCCGAGATATCCGCGTTCATACTAACGATTTTTTGAAGTTTGTGGGCGGTTTGTGGGCGTTAAAGTGGGCGTGGCAAACTTTTTTTAGGTCAATCGATAGGTGTTGATGAGAACAATACATTTCAGCTAAAATTTTAATTCTATCATCAAAACTGTAGGAGCCACAGTTTTGGGCGGTTTGTGGGCGTGGCACTCTGCTGAAACAAACTTGCGCTGCGCAGGAATCTCAGGAATCTTCATGCCTAATACCAGTATTATAGCTCTTATAGTTTCCGAGATCTCAGCGTTCATACGGACAGACGGACATGGCTAGATCGACTCGGCTAGTGATCCTGATCAAAAATATATATACCTTATGGGGTCGAAAACGTTTCCTTCTGCCTGTTACATACTTTCCGACGAATCTAGTATACCCTTTTACTCTACGAGGTATAAACACCAAAGATATAATTTAAAAAAAAATTTTTTTCAGATTATTCCTATGGGAGCTATAATATATAGTTATCCGATCCGGCTGGTTCCGACTTATATACTACCTGCAAAAGATATACGACTTTTGGGAAAGTTTCAGCCCGATAGCTTTAAAACTGAGATACTAGTTTGCGTAGAAACGGACGGACTGACGGACATGGCTAGATCGACTCGTCTAGTGATGCTGATCAATAATATATATACTTTATGTGGTCGGAAACGTCTCCTTCACTGCGTTGCAAACTTCTGACTGAAATCAATATACCCTCTGCAAGGGTATAATGAAAGGGTCGGGACTAAGTATCATCCATTGATGTGTCGGAGTCTATTGGACTATTTACTGATTGTGGGCTTGGGGTGTGTGAAGCGATTGATTCGTTTGAGCTTGATCTTGAGGTCGTTGTTGTGTTATCGTCATTTGTCTGTCTAAGAAGATTATCTACTTCTAATCTATAACAGCGAATTTTTTCTTAGTGTTTATACCCGTTACTCGTAGAGTAAAAGGGTATACTAGATTCGTCGGAAAGTATGTAACAGGCAGAAGGAAGCGTTTCCGACCCCATAAAGTATATATATTCTTGATCAGGATCACTAGCCGAGTCGATCTAGCCATGTCCGTCTGTCCGTCTGTCCGTCTGTCCGTCTGTCTGTCTGTCCGGATGAACGTGAGATCTCGGAAACTATGAGAGCTAGGCTATTGAGATTAGGCATGCAGATTCCTGAGCTTCTTACGCAGCGCAAGTTTGTTTCAGTAGACTGCCACGCCCACTCTAACGCCCACAAACCGCCCAAAACTGTGGCTCCTACAGTTTTGATGCTAGAATAAAAATTTGTAATTTGTAATTTGAAATGTAATGTTCTCATCAATACCTATCGATTGACACAAAAAAAGTTTGCCAGGCCCACCCTAACGCCCATAAACCGCCCACAAACTTCAAAAAATCGTAAGTATGAACGTGGATATCTCGGAAACTATCAAAGATAGAAAATCGGGATCTCAGATTTAGATTTTGTAGCTTTGTACGCAGCGCAATTTTGTCACGCGAATATGCCACGCCCACTATAACGCCCACAAACCTCCCAAGCCTGTGGCGCCCACAATTGTTAAGCTAGATAAAAAATTTTAACTGAAATGTATTGATCTCGTCAATACCTATCGATTGATCCAAAAACAAATTTGCCACGCCCACTCTAACGCCCAGAACGCTTAAATCAGTCTACCGCCAGTAGGTGGCGTATTTAAATCTCGCTTTGCTGCTTGCATATCTCCATTTCCCTTTGGTCCCTTAAGCTGAGTAACGGGTATCTGATAGTCGAGGTACTCGACTATAGCGTTCTTCCTTGTTTTTGAATCGATTTCCTGGGTTTAAGTAAGTGAATTCCGGTTCGGAAGAATTAGGTGTCGATAAAACTTTTTCCTTGGGATTCAAGGTGCTGGTATGAGGAGGAAGATGGGATGGTAAGTGAGAAGTTGGGGCTTTTGTCGAGCAAGGAAAATCAGCATTCGTGGTACCGAGGAGCTCGGTCGTCTAATCGCGTTTTGGTGCTTTTGTGTTTTCTGACTTGCCGGGAGCGGCTGTTAAATATTGGCTTGCGACGGTCGAGTACGTGGAATTTGTTGTGGTGTTTTGTTGTTGTTTTAAGATCATGCGAGCTTCACGGAAACTGCATTACTTGCTCGTTTTTATGTGCAGAAGACTTTTTTGTGTTTGATATTGTGGGCATGAGGGTGAGGAAGCGGGGTGGTCGCCGTTACAGTTTGCACAAAAAATGCGAGTGTAGGGGACGGGAAGGTGGGGAGCGAGATTGCATGATACGCAGGCGACTGGGTTCTTGCAGTGCCTTAATGTGTGTCCCAGTAATTGGCATGACTTACACCTTATAGGGCTTGGAATATATTCCGTAACCCTAACTGTGTGCCAGGAAACGTCTAGTTTGGTCGGGAGAGTGTAGCGGTCAAATGTTACGAGAATTTTGCCAAATGGTTTGGGAGTGCCGTTGATCATTTTTGTAAACTTAAAAACACTGTGAACGTTTTGAGATTTTAATTCCTCAACAACTTCATTTTGTGGTATGTTAATAAGGCAGGGTGCGTAAATAGAGAGAGTGGAGATCGATGTGATGTCTTTACTGATGTGCTTAAGACCTCTATGGATTGCAAACCAGGAAAACTCTGATATGGTTTTGGGGGAGTTTTTTGATGAGACGACTAAGAATCTCGGGTTTTTAAGCTGCGTTTCAGGGAGGTCTGGGAATTCTACTGGAAGTTTCTGGTATTGTCTTTTTTTCTTGGCTTTGGGGCTAACACTAAGGCTGGCAAAGCGGCTATCTCCTAAGTTAGGTGGCCCGGGGGCTATGGTTCAAGGGTAGTTAACTTTGAAAAATATGATCTTTCTATTTACACGTGCGCGTTAAGAAGAACAATGGTATGGGTGATAGCCGGGCGAAGGGATTTCGCGATAAGCAAAGCACTGACAATTGGATAGGCACAGACGTCCGCACTCGAAGAGAGAAAGTCGGTGACTTAAGAAGGGTATATTTCCCTATGAATATTTAGATTCCGCTAGTAGACTCGAGGAAACTTCCCTCCCACCAAGGGAAGCATTCTATAGGAAAGGGAATGCTCTCCGGAAGATTATGATCACGCATGTTCCACTCTTAAAGATTATTATTATATTTTAAAACTGATGTATTCCTTTTAACTGACATTTTTGAAAACTTCCGAAAAATTTGTATGCAAATTTATTCCCTTGACCCAGCTCAGTATTTTACGACACCAGGTCTATCTTGGGAAGCAATGTTGAAAACTACAAATATTCAACTTGAATTCCTGACAGATATAGATATGTATAGATCTATTCAAAGTAGCATTCAAGGTGGTTACAAAAGGAAATAATAAATATTTGTCAGACTATGATTCCTCGAAGGAGTATTCATTTTAATATAAAGACTTTAAGTGGATGTCTACCACAGACATAGATAATTTTAATATTCATAATATTCCATTAGATAGCAAATACCGTTATTTTATTGGAAGTGTCCGTCAAATTGTGTGGCCTCAAAAGAGAATAAGGTAAACAAATGAATTGCTGACCTGGAAAATAAAAAAAATTATGTAATACATTATCGGAATTTGCAACAAAGTATACAAATGGGTTAGTACTGAAAAAGATCCATAGAGGATCATAGAGATCAGTATTTACAAAAGCCATGCTTAAAGAATTACGTTGATCCAAATACTTTACATAGGCAAAGAGCAAAAATAAAATTTGTAAAAGATTTTTTTAAATTAATGAATAATTCTGTATACGGAAAAACGATGGAAGATCCCGAGCGCAGGGTCGATATTAAACTTATTAGTACATGGGAAGCTCCGGATAGCACGAAGACTGGACGAAAAGCACATTGCAACTAAAATTAATGACAATTTCTATGCAATAATAAGCCAATGTATTTAGGATTTGCAGTATAAGACATCGAAATGGAAAATGTATGATTTTCACTATTAATATATGAAGCCAAAGTTTCAGGAAAAGTTACTCTTAAGTTATATGGATACTAATTCATTTATCTATACAATACAAACTGAGGATTTTTATAAAGATATTCGTAATGATCTTGAATCAAAATTTGATACATCGGACTATTCACTTGAAAGAATTAATCTACATAACTTCAAAAGAGTTGACAAAAAACAAGGAAGAACGCTATAGAGGCTTGGGCGGTTTGTGGGCGTTAGAGTGGGCGTGGCATATTCGCGTAACAAACATGCGCTGCGCTCAAGTCTACGGAATCTAAATCTGATATGCCATTTCTCTATCTTTAATATTTTCCGAGATATCCGCGTTCATATTTAGAATTTTTTGAAGAATGTGGTCGGTTTGTGGGCGTGGCAAACTTTTTTTGGTTCAATCGGTAGGTATTGATGAGAACAATACATTTCAGTTAAAATTTTCTATCTACCATCAAAACTGTAGGAGCCACAGTTTTGGGCGGTTTGTGGGCGTTAGAGTGGGCGTGGCACTCTACTGAAACAAACTTGCGCTGCCTAAGAAGCTCAGGAATCTGCACGCCAAATCTTAATAGCCTAGCTCTCATAGTTTCCGAGATCTCAGCGTTCATCCGGACAGACGGACATAGATACTCGGCTAGTGATCCTGATCAAGAATATATATACTTTATGGGGTCGGAAACGCTTCCTTCTGCCTGTTACATACTTTCCGACGAATCTAGTTTACCCTTTTACTCTTCGAGTAACGGGTATAAAGATTATGGTTTTTTAAAGATGAGCTTAACGGTAAACTCATAACAGCATTTGTAGGCCTGTGCTCAAAGGCTTATTGATATAGAATAGATCAAGTTGAATCTTCACATAATAAAGCAAAGGGAGTGAGTTCAAGCACACAAAATAACTACAATTAAAGTTAATAAAAAAATTATTTGTGGCAAAGATAACAAAAGAAAACGTAATGTTAACGAAACACAATTTTTAGAGTTATGTAATGAAGACCATGGTACGACATAAATAAATCATCAGAGATTAATCGAAAAAGATATTTTAAAAAATGTTGAATGGCTAGAATCAAATTCATTTTGCTTGGGTGAGATGATACAAAATATTTATGTGACCGATGGAGAATCATTAGACAGCCATTAATTTTAAAAGGAACATATTCAAAAATAACTATTTTATAAATCAGTTATATTGGAGATGTTTTAATATGATCGAGACTTTGGAAAATACAAATAAAAATTATTTTGAGTTTGAAAAAGGTATTATTATTGTTTTTATTTTTACTTAAAGACATTGTAGTATTATTAAACTTAACATAAGATAAAATAAATATATAAATGAAAATTAAATAAGTAAATCATTTGTTATACCTCAAAATGTCTTCCTTATTTATCCAGCTTATCCCTGAAAACCCCAACCACTTAACCAAAACTTTATTTCCTTTTCGCCTTACAACTTTGTCAACTAGGTATGTGTGGGGGAATCGTGTTTTATGAGTTCTTCTTTATAGAATACGCCCTGAATCGGGCTGCCATCTAAATCTTCAAGTAAGTATTTTTTAGGGTATGTATTTTTCACCTTTCTAATTCTACAGATTTTAGTTGTATAGTTTGGTGTATACCCTTTCTCAAAGACATGTTTATATGTACTTATACGAACGTGGTCCCCCTTACGGAATTTACTTGCAACAAATATTTTCAGATGATTATACGATGTTTGTAATATTTGTTTTTCATGGGAAGAATTGACATTACTTGGACTTATTTTTATTGATCTTGCCCTCTATTATTATATTTATTAATTAATTGCTTATACATATCTATCCACTTATATTTTCCATTGCAACTTAACTCAGGCCACATTAATTGTTTAAGAGTTCTATTAAAACGTTCAACTATAGGTGCTTTTAGAGTACTGAAGGTTGAATATTTATCCTATAACTTTTCATTAATACCTTACATTTCGAATTAAAGAATTCAGTGTCATCATCAGTTTGCAGGTTTTTTGGTGTTCCATGACCCGATTTAAATATTCTCTATATGGCTTGGGAGACATCATTTGCATTTTTTGATTTGAATGCCTCACCCCAAGCATATTTCGAAAATGTGTCTATAACAGTCAACAAGTATTTGTACCCATCATTATATTTTGAAAAGGCTCCCATTTCAACCAAATCTGCTTGCCACAGATCGTTTATACCCCTTGAAATCACTCGACTTCGTTGAAAGTTATTTCGAGATGGTCCCTGCAAGTCATTTACGATTTCTCGCTTATTCATATTCTTATAATAGGCTGAAAAGCGACACTTTCTAACTCAATTGTGTTTTTTTTCGGTAATGATATCGGTTTTGTTATGTACTTAAAAAAAAAAAGTCCTCAATGGTTTTAATCTTTTACAGAATTTTGGCAAAAATTTGGTCAGCGCTGTCTGCACTCTTATTATACAATTCAATTTTATTTTCTAAGCTTGAAATTTTTTTGAGTCGACGATTAATATTTTGAGTTATAATATTTCTTAAATCTTGTCCCAACTTTCTGAGGATCTCATCAGTATATTGTTTCGTTGCTAGATCATCGTTTTCTAAAGGTTCAGGTCCGACTTAGATACGTTTATTTTGAGCATTTAGATTACCGTCCTCATCGATTAATAATCCCTCAGTAGAATTAACACGTCTTTTCAAATTTTCTGATCGTTCCTTGTCAACAGAAAAATGTCCAAACTTGTCGACAGACATGATGTTTATAAATGTAAAACATATTTGTCCTTCCTATTTATACCCATTAAAATAAAATCCTTTCCTCACGCAATTCCTCTAATATTGAAAAGTATTGAAATACCCGCTCATTCCAATGTACATAGTTTTAATTTGATTTCTGAAGAGTCATGTAACCAAAACCTGTTTTTGAGCGAAGTGGAGTATACGTTGTAGGACTGAAATCTTTGTCTATCAACATCTTAATAATATTGATTCTGTTATTAGGTTTTAAACCTACTCTATGTATATTCGATTCTAAAATAATTTTTTTATACATTTTCAAATCTTGATCAGTTTTCAGGTTTGCTAAGAAAAATTTGAGAGTACAGACCAGGAGTCAGATCTCAACTAATTCCACTAGAAAATGTTGTTTTATTATCTTTAATTATACCCGTTACTCGTAGAGTAAAAGGGTATACTAGATTCGTCGTAAAGTATGTAACAGGCAGAAGGAAGCGTTTTCGACCCCATAAAGTATATATATTCTTGATCAGGATCACTAGCCGAGTCGATCTAGCCATGTCCGCCTGTCCGGTTGTCTGTCTGTCCGGATGAACGCTGAGATCTCGGAAACTATAAGAGCTAGGCTATTGAGATTTGGCATGCAGATTCCTGAGCTTCTAACGCAGCGCAAGTTTGTTTCAGCAGAGTGCCACGCCCACTCCAACGCCCACAAGCCGCCCAAAACTGTGGCTTTTTTGATGCTAGAATACAAATTTTAACTGAAATGTGTTGTTCCCATCAGTACCTATCAATTGACCCAAAAAAAGGTTGCCACGCCCACTTTAACGCCCACAAACCGCCCACAAACTTCAAAAAATCGTAAATATGAACGTGGATATCTTGAAAACTATCAATGATAGAGAATTGGGATCTCAGATTAAGATTCCGTAGCTTTGTACGCAGCGCAAGCTTGTTACTCGAATATGCCACGCCCACTCTTACGCACACAAGCCGCCCAAGCCTATGACGCCCACAATTTTCATGCTAGATAAAATACTTTAACTGAAATATATTGGTCTCGTTAATTCCTATCGATTGATCCAAAAAAAAGTTTGCCACGCCCATAACGCTAAAATCTGTCTACCGCCGGTAGGTGGCGCATTTTAATCTCGCCTTGCTGCTAGCATATCTTAATTTTCCTTTGGTCCCTTTCGCTAAGTAAGGGGTATCTGATAGTCGAGGCACTCGAATATAGCGTTCTTCCTTGTTTTTAGTTTTTTATCTCCCAATGTTCATGAATTGTTTGCAGTTTTTTTAGGTCCATACCCTCTGGTCAAATTACTGATATTTTATTTATTTATTTATATTCTGGTTTTGAGCCAATTGCAAATTGCCACCAACCACTTATTCTAGCTATAGCTACTGGGCCTTAGGCTAGGAGAGTGTTATTTACATATTTTCAGCAAACGTGTATTTTTTTATAGTGATTAACAAATTATATGTTATTATACAAGCGTATGGCCTTGGTAAAATTGTTGGCGCGGACGATGTTGATGGATTTTGGGGATAGGTCATCAGGTGACTTTATGGAGAGGGTGTTGCTTCTTATATTTTCATGGACTGGACACTCTAGGAAAAAGTGCCGCACGCTGTTTCGAGTACCGCTGTGCTCGCACTGGGGTGGGGGTTGTTTACTGAGAACATGCTCATGGGTGTATCTTGTATGTCCAAAACGTAGTCTTAAGAATTTTGTGAGATCTCTGCGGTTGATGTTGTCTTCGGATGAGATGATGTAATCTTTGATAGATATTTTTTTTTCGTTGAAATATTTGTAGTGGTCAGATGCGTTTTGCCAGATCGATTCCATTTGTTTTTTGAAAGTCCTTTTAATGAATGACTGTGTCTCTGAAAAGCTATAGTTGTATTCCATAACCTGTGGGAATTTGTGAGCTTCTTTTGCTGCTAGGTCTGCAGTGTCGTTATCAGGAATATTGTTATGGCCTGGAATCCACAGTACTATAATTTTTGGTTGGTGGCGGTTGAGGATGTCCCGAATGCGAACGCTATAGAAAGATTGGTTATTGGTGTTGCTAACTGAAGTTGAAGCAGACAGGGAATCAGAGCAGATAAGGGTATACTAGATTCTTCGGAAAGTATGTAACAGGCAGAAGGAAGCGTTTCCGACCCCATAAAGTATATATATTCTTGATCAGGATCACTAGCCGAGTCGATCTAGCCATGTCCGTCTATCCGTCTGTCAGTCTGTCTGTCCGGATGAACGCTGAGATCTCGGAAACTATGAGAGCTAGGCTATTGAGATTTGGCGTGCAGATTCCTGAGCTTCTTACGCAGCGTAAGTTTGTTTCAGTAGACTGCTACGCCTACTCTAACGCCCACAAACCTCCCAAGAAAAAAAGGTATGACCTCAGAGCCAGACAATGCGAAATGTTTTTACGCGTGTATGTGTGTGTATGTAAATAGTGGCCGGCCGAACTTAGCGGCAAAGAAAAAAGCACTGCCGGCGCTCAGGGAGAGCAAAGTGCGCGGCAAACTTATTATTGAATAATGCATTTTTCACGCCTACCCTAACACCCACAACGTTTAAATCTGTCTTCCGCCAGTAGATGGCGCATTTAAATCTCGCTTGGCTGCTTGCATATCTCCATTTCCCTTTGGTCCCTTAAGCTGAGTAACGGGTATCTGATAGTCGAGGTACTCGACTATAGCGTTCTCCCTTGTTTCTTTTGTTTTTCCGCATATTTACATGCAGCATAGATGGCTGCTACTTCTGCCGTATAGATTGAGCTGAGTGTCGGAAGAATGGCTGTTTTAATTACAGTTGTTTCTGTCGTGATGCTATAGGATACTCCTTGGGCGGATTTGGAACCGTCCGTGTAGATAAATCTGTAGTTATTATAGTATTCCTTGAGAGATACAAATTTTTTTTGGTATACTGTTGGCAAAGTGATTACCTTTGTTGTACGGTGTAGAGAAAGGTTCACCGTGTCTTTTGAGAAGAACCATGGTCGTGTCTTTTGTTTGTATGGTTTTATAGAGGGCGTAAATGTGCCATGTGCTTTACGTAAGACTGATTGGAGTATGGGTCTTCGTTTAGACTTCTTTAATTTTTGTAGGATGGTTTGGATTGGGGTGTTTGCTGCGATCAGTAATGCCTTGCACATCTTTGCTATGCTCATCTCAAACCTTAGCTCTATTGGCATCAATTGGGCTTTAGAAAGGAGATTGTTGATGGGGGTGGTGCGAAATGCTCCAAACGCCAGCCTTAAGGCTGAATGGTAATTGGCTTTTAGTTTTCTTAAGTATGAAGCAGGGAAATTTACATAGAATGGTAGACGGTAGTCAATTTTGGTCATTATAAGGGCAATTGTAAGGCTTATAAGAGTCCTTGTATCACAGTTGTATCTCTGGCTTGCCAACCATTTTATGATGTTGGGACGCTTGAAGATTTGGACTGTCAGTGAGTCAATGTGTTCCTTCCATCTGTATCTCTTGGTTATGGTTAATCCAAGAACCTTTATGTGGTTGCTTGAGCTTAGAGGGTAAGCGGTCGAGTTGATCTTGAAATTGTATTTGGTTTTTCTGCATATGTGTGAGTGCTTGCATTTAGAGATGGAAAGCTTCGCACCAGAATAACTACACCAATTTAGAATGTCAGTAAGAAGTGGATTTATGTTTGCGTTGATGGTCCTCTTGCTGATCTGTCTTACTATAGTGAAGTCGTCGGCGTAGGAAAAGAAGTTTAACTCCTAGTGAATAGCAATCGTGCGGCACAATTTATTGTATGCAATAAGGAAGAGTATCACTGATAGAGGCGATCCTTGTGGTATGCCATTATGAAAAGGCTTGCTTTCTAAATATATGTTTTTTTTTTATATTTTTATTCTTCTGTTGCTGAGAAAGTTAATAACATATCTCAGAATTCTAGAACCTGTTCGCCATCTGATCAGTTCATCTACTACCTTATGGATTCTAATTTTGTCGTATGCTTTTTCGAAGTCCAAGCTTATTATTGACAAATGTCTTCTTGTCGATAGGGCAGCGTTAGTCTGATTATCTAGCAGTGCTAGACACTCAGATATCGACATACCTCTTCGAAAGCCAAGTTGACGGCTATCGCGAAGTGTGCAATTTATAGCAAACCACCACAGCCTGTTCGCAACGATTTTATCCATGACCTTTGCCATGCATGAGGTTAAGGATATGGGGCGGTATGAACTTACTGCTGTCTTTACGGAGTTCGGTTTGTGAATAGGTATGACTGTGCTGTTTTTAAATTGTTGTGGTATGTGGCTGTTAAGGATATTGTTGCATAGGTTTATGAGTCTTTGAGTAACAAGATATGCTAGGTTCTTTAACATTGGGTATGATATTCTATCGCGGCCAGGAGTTTTATCTTTGAGGGAATTTAACGCACTGGAGAACTCTATAAAATTGATGTTATCGTCTATCATCAATGCATCTGCGCACGGTACTAGGAGGGTAGTTGACGATTCTATTTGGAATTTTTTCTGTTGAAAAACTGTGCTAAAATTCTCGTCGGCTGTTTGTTCTCACCAGTAGTTTGTAAAGGTTTGAGCGATTTCCGATTTGCCAGTTATGTTTCGGGATAAATCATTTAAAGAGGAAATGCAGTGGATGTCATGTTTTAGCTTCCTGCTACAAAAAGTATGAATGTTCGACCACACTCTAGTAGTCGTAGAGTTTGGGCTAATTTCCGATGTTAAGGTTTGTAGTGCTATCTTTTATGATTCTTTTAAATGTCGTCTAAAAATGGCCTTGGTTTTCTTGAAGCGTATTATATATAGCGTTTTAGCTGATTCCCAGAACTGTTTTTTTTGGTTTTGAGTATATGATGGACGTTGATGCACTACGAGCAGTACAAACAAGTGGCCCAACGACACCAAGCACGTGCTTGTTACGCGCGGGGCCCTTCTATCAATTTGGGCAAAAACGGGAGTTCGCGAGGAAGATACAAAAAACAAATAGAGACGGGACACAAATGAAAATAAAAGAGGCAACTATAAATGAAGCAAATGAGTTAAAATATTAGTTTTTAATACCGGGATAGAAGTTGATGTGCAAATTAAATGGTAAAGATTGTTATAATTATTACATAGAACGCGAAAGGGCTCGTGCAGACAAAAATTTTATGTACATCTTGGTAAATTTAGGGGATAAAAATTTCGTGTTAGTCTAGCAGGGACATTGAAAGTTAGGCGGTTTACAAGTTCTACAGAATCAATATCACCTCTAAAAAGATTTTGCATAAAAATAGTACCAAGCATTGTTCTACGATTTACAAGTGTAGGTAAATTAAGCAATAGTAATCTACTCTGATAGGAAGGTAGCCTTTGTTTTGATCCCAGTTTAAACTACGAAGGGCAAAAAGAAGAAATTTTTATTTGTGCCGACTCAATACGGTCAATGTGCACTTGATATTGTGGACTCCAAACGGAAGAACAATATTCCAAAATAGGACGGACAAGGGAGGTAAATAATAATTGGTTGTATAAGGGTCATCAAATTCTTTTGACCAACGCTTTATAAACCCAAGAACACTTATGGCCTTGTTGACAGTGGACATTATGTGGCAGTCAAATTTAAGTTTTGGGTCCAGAAGAACGCCTAAGTCATTAACGGAATTTATACGGTCGACTGACGTATTTTGAAGGGAGTAACTAACAAAAGTAGGAGTACCCCTATAAAAAGTCATAACGTTGCATTTAAGGCAGTTCAAATTTAAAAGATTATACTCACACCATCCCTGAAAACAATCAATATCTGACTGTAAGTTGAAACCCGACTCTATATCGTTATATGATAAACAAAGCTTAACATCATCAGCATATATTAGTACACGAGAATGTGTTATGGTCGAGGGAAGATCGTTAATAAACAAAGTAAACAGCAAAGGACCCAAATGACTACCCTGAGGCACTCCAGATGTCACGTAGATAAATTTTGAAACAGCGTTCTTGAATATAACCCTCTGAGTCCTACCATTCAAATAACTTGAAATCCAAGTTAATAGCTTACATGGAAACCCAAGCTGATTTAATTTGAATAATAGAAGAGAGTGGTTGACAGAGTCAAAGGCCTTACTAAAATCTGTATATATAACGTCAGTCTGCATTTTTTTTTTTAAATCCATTAAGTACAATAGATGACAATTCAAGAAGGTTGGTGGTGGTCGATCTTCGCTTAACAAAACCATGCTGACACGGTGATATCAGCGAGGAACATAAATGTTGCAAATGAGAAGTAATAATACGTTCAAATGCTTTAGGAATTGCCGACAATTTGGAAAACGTACAGATGAAGGCAATGCCGACGACTTACGCTTGGCATTAACAAAGTTATAAAACTGCTTCGGATCATTTAAAAATTCGAATTTACATCGACTTAAATAGCAATGACTATTGAGAACATTAAAGTCCGATCGAGCCACCACATATTTCGAAAAATCAGATGGCTTGGCCGATTTTTTATACTTTTTATAGGTGTTTGTCTTAAGGTTTTTAAGTCTTTGAAGCGCAATGGTAAACCAAGGAGGCCTGTTTAGCTTTGAAGGAAGCCTATCAGGAACGCATTCATTAAAAAAAGTATTTAACACTATATAGAATAGTTCAGTGGCACTTTCAATATCCATACAATTGTACAAGTCTGTCCAATTATATTGAAAAATCATATCGTTAAGTTTTTTATAGTCACATTTTCGAAAACATCTCATTTTAGTTTGAGGAACTAAAGGAGAGAGGGTATTAACGCATGGGAGGCAGATTGTCAATTCCATTGTTGGATGATATCGGTCTTCAGGTACAACAAGAGCGTCAATTCTAGATACCGTGACTTCAGACGGGTCTAAATCAAACACAAGATCTAGTTGTCTATTTAATGAATTCCGTATAAAGCTTACTTGCTGACGGATAAGGGTATAGCGACAAGTGAGTCAGGAGGAGACCAAGAAATATCAGGGAGATTAAAGTCACCCAAAACAATCAAAAGGTCTCTCTTAGAAAGAAGGGATGGAATAGATTTTATCGCAGACAGATGGTGCTCATAAATTATTAGATCAGAGCCAGGTGGAATATAGGAACATGTAACAAAAATAGATAAGGATTGCAAGGAAACTTTCACACTAACAAATTCAATTTCGTTAGGGGTATCATAGTGAATTTTTTCGAATGTTAGGCTAGTGGTAACGGCAATCAGCACACCGCCTCCCCTACGTGAGGAGCGATCGGTCCTGTAGGCATTAAAGTTATTTGACAGAACTTCAGAGTCAGATATCTCTGGTATCAGCCAAGTTTCCGTAAAAGCCAAAATATCTGCAGTAAATGCAGAGGAGTCAGCATAAAGCTTGGGTAGCTTCATATTTAGTCCCCTTACATTTTGATAAGCCAAAAATAAACTTTTTAGTTTTTTGGCGCAGTGGAAGGTCTGTTTTTTGTTCTCGGTTTATTGGGAACAAATTCTTTTATTACTAAATCATTATTAAGCCAAAAGCTTTCAGAAAGTAGTACCTTAAACACATCACACGGTGCAAATATTTTAAAAGACGATATACTACGAGCGTATGAAAATCAAAATTGTTCAACTGAAATATTCTCGGATGGTAATTTTTCACGTATAAATTCCAAAACATCCTCCGATGTAGTATCTGGGGTGAATCTAGAAACAAATAATTCAAATAGTTCTTCAAGGTTTTTACTCCACCAAGGGACTGTTTTCTTTCTGTTAAAGCTGGGGTTTGATTGTAGAATAGAGATGTTCGCACTTTGTCCTATAATTATACCCGTTACTCGTAGAGTAAAAGGGTATACTAGATTCGTCGGAAAGTATGTAACAGGCAGAAGGAAGCTTTTCCGACCCCATAAAGTATATATATTCTTGATCAGGATCACTAGCCGAGTCGATCTAGCCATGTCCGTCTGTCCGTCTGTTCGTCTGTCTGTCCGTCCGGATGAACGCTGAGATCTCGGAAACTATAATAGCTAGGCTATTCAGATTTGGCTAGCAGATTCCTGAGCTTCTTACGCAGCGCAAGTTTGTTTTAGTAGAATGCCACGCCCACTCTAACGCCCACAAACCGCCCAAAACTGTGGCTCCTACAGTTTTTTTGCTAGAATTAAAATTTTAACTGAAATGTATTGTTCTTATCCATACCTATCGATTGACCCAAAAAAAAGTTTGCCACGCCCACTTTAACGCCCAAAAACCACCCACAAACTTCAAAAAATCGTAAATATGAACGCGAATATCTCGGAAAATATATAAAATATAAGATAGAGAAATGGGATTTCAGATTAAGATTCCGTAGGCTTGAGTGTAGCGCAAGTTTGTTACGCGAATATGCCACGCCCACTCTAACGCCCACAAACCGCGAAAGCCTGCTGCGCACACAATTTGTATGCTAGATACAAAATTTTAACTGAAATGTATTGGCCTCGTCAATACCTATCGATTGATCCAAAAGAAACTTTGCCACGCCCACTCTAACGCCCACAACACTTAAGTCTGTCTACCGCCGATAGGTGGCGCATTTCAATCTCGCTTTGCTGCTTTCATATCTCCATTTTCCTTTGGTCCCTTTAGCTGAGTAACGTGTATCTGTTTTAATTATATTTACTGCTTCTTGATTTACATCGATGCTACTTGTTCTTAGAATGCGGTATTTCTCCGTAATGGCCGTAAAAACTGGCCAGTCAGCTGCGCCTAGTTTAAATCTTGGCTGTCCATATCCTTCTTTTCCATTACATCCTCAGACAGAGATATATGTATGGGAAATGATCGCTTCCAAAGAGGTCTTCGTCCGTTTTCCACTTTGAGTGGGTGACAAGACTTAGTGTACTAATTAGGAGATCAACGTGCGTCAGCGAATTATGTGTTATATATTTGAATATAATATTTCCTTTTCTATTGTTTGTTGGCGACCCCCAGCTTTGATGCCAACTGTTGAAGTCCCCAGTTATTATCGTGTTTTCGTTAAGGTTTCTAAAAATGTTAACCAAGTTATTAAGCTGAAAACTTTTACCAGGTGGGATATAGGTTGTTATCAGGCGAATTTTCATTTTAGAATGTATGACTATGCCTACTGCAACGAAATCGTGGTTCAATGTAAGACGGCCGTATTGCATAGAGCTGTGGACTAGCATTGCTACTCCACCATGTGAGTTGTTGGCTGTGTTTTTTCCTATTATTGTGAAGTTCGGGGGTATAGGGATGTTATGGAGGGAGTGGATGTGGGTTTCTTGAAGGCAAATTACTTTAGGCATGTAGGATTTTAAAATAAGTTGTAAATGTATATAGTTGTTCATGTAGCCGTTGCAGTTCCATTGGATTATAAGCAGGGTCATATAAAGGATGTGGAGTAAATATTTTAACTTAAGAACTACTAGTGTTTTAAATTCTTAGTGTTAATGGTGGATTTTTCGGTCTTGTCTTTGGCTTTAAGGGGTTTAGAAACTATTGATTTTTCTTTATTTTGGCTTCTCAGCTCACGGTCTGAATGTGGGACGTCTTTCTTGGTGATCTTTTGGATGTAGGCATCAACTCGGTCGACCTCCATGTCTTCGTCGCCACTTTCACATTCGGTTACGGGCCGGCGGTGTGTCGCTGTCTTGGATGTAGAGGGTTCCAATTCGTTGCTTAAGATGTCATCGTAGTTCCGTATAGGTCGTTGTTGGTGTTGGGGTTTATGGTTTGCGGAGTTTTCATTGTTTTTGTCCTGAGTACTGGTTGTTTTTTGATTAGCAGCAATCTTTGCATATGATGTGGGTTTGTGGATATGCCTGGAATGGTATATTTTTATTGCTGCCTTGAAGTCGACTTTCTCAGTGACTTTTACTGCAGTAATTTCTTTTTGCTTTATAAAGGCTGGACATGATTTGTCTATTGGGCTGTGGATGTGTTCGTCGTTTACGTCATTTCTACAATTGATGCAGAATTTGTTGTTGGAACATTCCTCTTTGTCGGTAGAATGGAGCATAATTTTGGGCTTTTGCATGCTTTTGTTATGTGTCCCAGTCTTTGACAGTTGCGGCATTTGAGGGGTAAGGGGATGTAGGGTCGCACCTTAACACTCTCGTAGCCAATTTTCAAAGAAGGTGGTAGGTTTGTTGTTGCGAAGGTGAATTTAATTAGGCCGGTTTCAGTTGGTTTATTATCAATAAACTTCAGGATTTTTTCGACTTTTATTACTTTTTGGGTTGAAAGCTCTCGTAGAATTTCGTCTTCCTGGATGCCTCGCAAGTCGTTTGAATAAACTACTCCTTGGGTGGAGTTGAGACTGCTGTGTTCGAATACTGTTACAGGAAAATCATGAAATGTTTTTAGATTTAATAATCTCTGTGCCTGATACAATCCCTTCGTTCTAACAAGCAGTGTTCCAGCTCGAGTTTTTTGGCAAGATATTACTTCGCTTCCACAAGTGAAATCTATCACTTTCTTTATAACAAACGGTGACACTTTTTAAACATTTTTTTCATCGGATCTAGTTATACCAATAAATTTCGGCATTTCAGCTGCTTTGGGCTGGCTGCGGCCCTCCGTGGTCTGATGTTGATGTAACGGTTTCTGTGCAGAAATTGTTTTTGTTTTTTTTTTTGGATTTTGTTTCTTGAAAAAGAACTTGGGTATTGCGATCACTTGCTCTGCGATGGCAAAAGTACGTCTAATCTCCTCGGAGTCAAAACGTCGACTAATGTACTGATATTAAAATCATAATTATTTCTAGTGTTAATATCTTCTAGCTCTGCATCCACACCCATATTGGCCTCTCCTGTATACATTGGTAAGGGTGTTGTCCCTTCTTCCTCACTCTTTTTCGTCTCCTTTTTCTCATCTTCTATATCTTCCTCTATATTCGTCTGTGGAAAGAATTCATTATAGGAACCACTATCATCGAAAGACCTTGGTGGAGCTTTATTTCGATTAGACTGCAGATCTTTCTCATTAGTTGTAAAGTAGAAATCGTCAAGCTCTCTCTCATCATCATCGTATTTTTTAATTTGCTTCATTTCACGCTTTACTTTTATACTATCTTTTACATTAGAAATCTTTTGTTTTTTATTTTTCTTAACAAGTTCATGTAAGGGTTCAGTAATAGGTTTAAAAGATTCCTCCAATTGTAAATTCGTATGATTTTTGACTTGTTTAGATCATCGAATTTTCGCTTCAAAGCAAATCTAGCTTTGGTTAACTGTGACAAAATATTCATTGTAGTATATTTTACAAACTTTATAGGTGAAAGATTTTAAATTTCCGAAATTCATGTAGTCACTCCTCAGTTACTAAACAAATACTGTTTAGGGAACGCCATAATCTGTAATATTTATATACAATTTCCGAATAAAAAAGATTCGATACATTTTCTTCATTATATTTAAAAAAGTGTATTTGTTGTTATATTCTTAAAATCTCAATATTTTTAATGATTACTGACTTATTTCTAAATTCAAATTGTCATTACTTTTATAAATATTAAATTTTCCATCAACCATTTCATTGATGATATCATCTTGAAGAGAGGTGTAACTTTCCGGCATATACAGGATGTGCTCCTCCAACTCGAGAGCAATAGATTCTCCTTTGTTGTTTTGCGCTCCACTTTGAGGATCGGGAATCTTACATTTTCAGGCACCCTGTGTTCGATAGCAGTGTTTTTTTTATTAAATTTATTGAACTTTTTAATTAGAATGTTCATCTGGTTTTCCTGATTTATGGTGGTTGTTGAGGTTCTTGGACTTGGTACAGTTGTTCCACGTTGTATTTAGCTGTATTTTGATGTTTACTACCTGTTTAGCAGTTGTTTAGTACTTGTTTCGTACTTGCTTACTACTTGTTTTAGCTGGTTAATAGCTGTTATTAGATGGTTGTTATCTGTTTAGTAGCTGTTAACTGGTTGTTTACTAGTTGTTATAAGCTGGTCACCAGCTGTTTTGAGCTGTTATAGTTTTTTGTTAAGAATGATCAAAAGTTCTTGTCCTCTGGATGACGTTCGATGTGAAGTAAAAACTTAGACTGTGAATTTGAACGCGTGCAGGTCCATACATACACGTACCCATACATTGATTTTCAACCCCCAAATGTAAATTAACCATTTAAATATAACGGTTTTGACTCCACATCTTCTACGAAAGAAAGTAGAAAAGCGAGGCACAGGTGTCCACAGTTGTATGTATCAAAGTCTTGAACTCTATCGTAATTGTATTGTATTCTATGACCCAAGTATTTCACAACTTCTCTAGGTGGCCTGGTATGGGTTTGAATAAAACGGAAAAGAAAGGGAGGAAAAAGATAATGAAGAACAAAATGAAGAAGACAAACCTTTCCACGGTTATTAATGTTGCTACTAACACATTAAAAAAACAAAAGCCATTAGACATTTTGAGTGCAATTAAAATTTTAAAATCTACAGCCACCTAGAGAAGTTGTGAAATACTTGGCATATAGAATGCAATGCAGTTACGATAGAGCTTAAGACTTTGATACATACAACTGTGGACACCTGTGCCTCGCTTTTCTACTTTCTTTCGTAGAAGATGTGGAGTCAAAACCGGTATATTTAAATGGTTAATTTACATTTGGGGGGTTGAAAACAAAAAAAAGATCTAGTAAGCAACTACTAAACAAGTACTGAACAACTGCTAAACAGGTAGTAAGCATCAAAATACAGCTAAATACAACGTGTAACAACTGTACCAAGTCCAAAAACCTCAACCACCATCATGACTCAGGAAACCCAGATTAATATAGTAATTAAAGAGTTCCATAAATTTAATAAAAAGAAACTGCTATCGAAGACATGGATGCCTGAAAATGTAAGATTTCTGATCCTCAAGGCGGAGTTCAAAGCGACAAAGGTTGGAGAATCTATTGCTCTCAAGATGGAGGAGCACATTCTGTACATGCCGGAAAGGTACACCTCTCTTCAGGATGATATCATCAATGAAATAGTTGATGGAAAATTTAATATTCGTAAAAGTAATGACAATTTATATCTAGAAATAAGTCAATGATCATTAAAAAGATTAAGATTTTAATTAAGAAAATGTATCGAATCTTTTTAATTCGGAAATGGTATATAAATATTACTGATTATGGCGTTCCCTAAACAGTATGTGTTTAGTAACTGAGGAGTGACTACATGAATTTCGAAAATTGTAAATCTTTCACCTTTAAAGTTTGTAAAATATGCTACAATGAATATTTTGTAACAGTTAACCAAAGCTAGATTTGCTTTGAAGCGAAAATTCGATGATCTCAAACAAGTCAAAAATCATACTTTTAAGCCCATTACTGAACCCTTACATGAACTTGTTAAGGAAAATAAAAAACAATAGATTTATAATGTAAAATATAGTAGAAAAGTAAAGCTTGAATTAAAGCAAATTAAAAAATACGATGATGATGAGAGAGAGCTTGACGATTTCTACTTTACAACTAATGAGAAAGATCTGCAGTCTAATCGAAATTAAGCTCCACCAAGGTCTTTCGATGATAGTGGTTCCTGTAATGAGTTCTTTCCACAGGCGAATATAGAGGAAGATATAGAAGATGAGAAAAAGGAGACGAAAAAGAGTGAGGAAGAAGGGACAACACCTTTACCAATGTATACAGGAGAGGCCAATATGGGTGTGGATGCAGAGCTAGAAGATATTAACACTAGAAGTAGTTATGATTTTAATATCAGTACATTAGTCGACGTTTTGACTCCGAGGAGATTAGACGTACTTTTGCCATCGCAGAGCAAGTGATCGCAATACACAAGTTCTTTTTCAAGAAACAAAATCCAAAAAAAAACAAAAACAATTTCTGCACAGAAACCGTTACATTAACATCAGACCACGGAGGGCCGCAGCCAGCCCAAAGCAGCTGAAATGCCGAAATTTATTGGTATAACTAGATCCGATGAAAAAATTTTTAAAAAGTGTCACCGTTTGTTGTAAGGAAAGTGATAGATTTCACTTGTGGAAGCGAAGTAATATCTTGCCAAAAAACTCGAGCTGGAACACTACTTGTTAAAACGAAGGGATTATATCAGGCACAGAGATTATTAAATCTAAAAACATTTCATGATTTTCCTGTAACAGTATTCGAACACAGCAGTCTCAACTCCACCCGAGGATTAGTTTATTCAAACGACTTGCGAGGCATCCAGGAAGACGAAATTCTACGAGACCTTTCAACCCAAAAAGTAATAAAAGTCGAAAAAATCCTGAAGTTTATTGATAATAAACCAACTGAAACCGGCCTAATTAAATTCACCTTCGTAACAAGAAACCTACCACCTACTTTGAAAATTGGCTACGAGAGTGTTAAGGTGCGACCCTACATCCCCTTACCCCTCAAATGCCGCAACTGTCAAAGACTGGGACACATAACAAAAGCATGCAAAAGCCCAAAATTATGCTCCAATTGCTCGTCTGTTGAACATTCTACCGACAAAGAGGAAAGTTCCAACAACAAATTCTGCATCAATTGTAGAAATGACGTAAACGACGAACACATCCACAGCCCAATAGACAAATCATGTCCAGCCTTTATAAAGCAAAAAGAAATTACTGCAGTTAAAGTCACTGAGAAAGTCGACTTCAAGGCAGCAATAAAAATATACCATTCCAGGCACATCCACAAACCCACATCATATGCAAAGATTGCTGCTAATCAAAAAACAACAAGTACTCAGGACAAAAACAATGAAAACTCCGCAAACCATTAACCCCAACACCAACAACGACCTATACGGAACTACGATGACATCTTAAGCAACGAATTGGAACCCTCTACATCCAAGACAGCGACACACCGCCGGCCCGTAAGCGAATGTGAAAGTGGCGACGAAGACATGGAGGTCGACCGAATTGATGCCTACATCCAAAAGATCACCAAGAAAGACGTCCCACATTCAGACCGTAAGCTGAGAAGCCAAAATAAAGAAAAATCAATAGTTTCTTGGCCCATTAGGGCCAAAGACAAGACCGAAAAATCCACTATTAAATGTAGATTTGTTTGGGAGAAAAAGCGGTGAAAGTGTAAAAGTAAGAATTTAGAAAATTGGATCTGCTGGATACGGTGGGGATAAAAGCCCACGGCTGTTTAGCTAGTTTTATTCTTACTGAGAATACGCGTCGAATGACACCTCATTTGTTGAAATCCGATGTCCCGTTCAAGAGTAATTCAAAAAACAAGATTTTCTTCTTCTTCCCAAAATGAAAATGTTTGTCCCTTTGGTTGTGGGTTTGTATGCATCCCATCTTTGTTTTAGGTTTTGGGAAACCCTATGAGTGTATAAAGTAGCTTGAATTAGAAAACGTTTGTTCTAGTACTTTTGGAAATCCCCGCTAGTTTACGGGAAAATCCAAAAAAAAAGACAGATTTAAAATGCTTATAGTATCTAAACAACTACAGTGGTCGGCATATGTATTTTGACAAAATAAAAGTTAAGTATACTCATAACTTGAATTTACTTCTTGTAAACTTTAGGCATCAATGGAAAGGTAATTTCAATGCCGTTTGAATGATACAATACATTTCTTTACCCATTCAGTACTTATTGAAAAGGACAAATTTGTGTAAATCAACTTTTAAATTTTTTTTAAAAACTTTTTTCTTCGTCTTGAAAACTTAAATTTTTTGATGCAAAAAGTTTCTTCAAACAAAAACAATAGTAACTGCAAAAAGAATTTTTCAAAAATCATTTTTCTTATATTTTTTATGAATTTTTGAAAATGCTTAAAAACAGGCATTTGAGCCATATTTTTCTCTTTTTCATACAAATTTTTTCCGACATTGTCACCTTCAAAAAATCATAAAAAATATAAGGAAAATGATTTTTGAAAAATTCTTTTTGCAGTTACTATTATTTTTGTTTGAAGAAACTTTTTGCATCAAAAAGTTTAAGTTTTCAAGTCGAGGAAAAAAATTTGAAAAAAAAAATTAAAAGTTGATTTACACAAATTTGTCCTTTTCAATAAGTACTGAATGGGTAAAGAAATGTATTGTATCATTCAAACGGCATTGAAATTACCTTTCCATTGATGCCTATAGTTTACAAGAAGTAAATTCAAGTTATGAGTATACTTAACTTTTATTTTGTCAAAATACATATGCCGACCAGTGTAATGCTACAGAAGCGTGCTATATATCTTTAAAAAGATAATTTAATTTGCTAAATACCCTTCATATATTAAACTTGTCTGAATATAATAGATTAAGAGTTAAGACAAAAAGTTATTTTTTAAAACCACTTTTTGACTATTTTCTCAAAATTGAGTCGAACGATTTCTTTTTAAATTTCAAATCATATAGCCCTTGAAATTCCTTAACTTTTGATCCCTAACATTTTTTGCTCTAAAAATTACCGTTTGGAAGATATTAAGCGATAAAAAGTGCAACTCGTTTCAGCTCCGTATACGAAATATTTCGTACTTTCTGGAATAAGCAAGAAAAAAACCAATTTGATGAAAAATATTCTTATTCGATTTTTTCAAACGGAAAATCTGTTATGGTTTAAGGGTCCTTTTCTTGCATTAAGCTAATCGAAATAGGAAAATTTATCTATTTGTTTTACCACTTTGGGAAAACCCGCTAGTTCGGCGGGAAATGTAAGAAACGACAGACTTCTCTTGGAATCTGAAACTATACAGCCCTTGAGATTCCAAACTTGTGCTATTAAAATAGGTAATTGAAGCGATAAAACTTGTTATTAAAAAGTTTAATATTCATGGGGACGACTCCTAGTCATGGTATTGGGGTACTTAAACTCTTATGCAAAAAAAAAAACTTCTGATATCAAACAAAAACACCTCTTAACGAGGTAAAAAGTAGTGGCGAACGCGCCTTTAACAAAAATTTCTGATATCAACAATTGTGACGAAAAATGATATTACATTCGATAAAATAAATGAATTATATTAAATTTATGAACTCTTTTACTAAGGAAGTTGATAATAAAATAAATATGATTGTGGTCAAATCCCGTACTAACTAATTTGCTACCCAAAATAGGAATATTGACAGCATCAAAGGCTTTGCTTAGGTCTAAAACAGCTGCGGTTACGTGGAAACCACGAGCTTTTAAATTGGCTTTATTATTTATCACATCGCTGCATTGGGCAGCAGAATGATTTTTTCTTAACGCATAGGATCTTTATGGCAGAATTTCGTTTTTATTGATGTGCTCTTCCATACGTAATTTTATCAAACCTCCTAAGCACTTAAAAGTCATACTTAGAAGGCAGAAAGGTCTGTTGTTAGTGAAAATTGAAGAGTCAAAATTTTATTGAGAACAGGTATTACCTTTATTTTCCTCCACATATCTGGAATAACACCATTGTGTAAAATATCGTTTAGCAGGTATACCAGTTTTTCTATTTATTCTAAGGGTAGAGCTTAAAGCATTCTGTATGAAATATTGTCAAGACCCTTAGCCGAGTCTGGGTTACGTGAGTTAAGAAAGTCAAGAAGTTCACGAGCTGAGAAATTTGAGTTGCTATATCTATAAAGCAGGTCATCAGAGAAAGATACGTCAGAGCACATCGCAGTGTTGGCTATTTGATTAAGAAAATCGCTATGTTCTGATTCAGAAATTGCACTATTGGACGGCTTGATTTGCTTATAAAGTTTAAGAGAATGGATTTTGTTCCACATGTCTTTCAGTGAAGAGGGGTTGGAAATATCTTCTATAAGCTTATTACGGTTTTCTTTTCTCATTTATAAAAGTAAATGTTAAGTTTTTTATTACTGTTAATATAGGCAAAATCATCAGAATGTAATTTGGACTTAAAATACTTTTGTCCACACACGTTTCTTAATCTAAACAATTTTTTATAGACCTCGTCCCAATTCTTTTTTGGAACATATCTATTGTTTGCATTTATTTTAATTGAATTGTACATGCACTCTATGGTTTGGGATGAGTTGGAAATGCTGTTTAACGTTGTAATTTGAATTTTGGAAAAGTCTTTGTCTTATTCTTTGATGGTTATATTTAATAATATTAGTCGGAGCAAAAATTTGTTTTATTTCAATGAAAATTATCAAATGATTGCTATTTGATATTTTAGAACTTATTGAGGACCGTTAGAACTAAGAGTACTATTATTAATGAAAGTGACATCAAGTGTTGAACTAAAGGATGGGTTATGAGAGTAGGTTGGAGATCAGCTGTTAAGACAACCTGAGTGTAAGACGGAATTTTCTAAAATGCCGCCTCTGGCATCTTGAGTATTATTACCCCATATGCTGGATTTGGCATTAATGTCACCACTTATGACAGCTAGAACACTCGATTGAGCAGCAATAGTAAAAATCGCAATCAACCAATCAATTTTCAATCATCGCAACCTTGTTGAAAAGAAAATTAGTTGTACAGATACCAATGACTTACAAGCTAATATCACAGATAATTTGTCTAAAACGTATATGTTTTTTTAGATAAATTCCGACGACAAAATTACAATTTGCAAAGCTACACATGGAATTATTGAAAATTCATATCTCTGATAAAATTGCTATGTCTATATTGTTATTCGAAAAATTCTTATAATTGTTTGTTATTATTGGCAGTTAAGCTCTGAATATTATATTGTAGGATTTTTTAAGACATTTCAACATTAGAATTTTAAGTTTTATTTTTAAATTAAAACTGATTGACAAATACACAAAAAAAAACCAATAGAATAATAACATCAATTAATAAATAAAAAATTGAACAAAAAAAAAAAATAATGGATTAAGAAAAAAAATTAATAAGAAAAAAAGGTTATTTTTATACCCGTTACTCGTAGAGTAAAAGGGTATACTAGATTCGTCGGAAAGTATGTAACAGGCAGAAGGAAGCGTTTCCGACCCCATAAAGTATATATATTCTTGATCAGGATCACTAGCCGAGTCGATCTAGCCATGTCCGTCTGTCCGTCTGTCCGTCTGTCCGTATGAACGCTGAGATCTTGGAAACTATCAGAGCTACAATACTGGGATTAGGCATGCAGATTCCTGAGATTCCTGCGCAGCGCAAGTTTGTTTCAAAAGAGTGCCACGCCCACTCTAACGCCCACAAACCGCCCAAAACTGTGGCTCCTACAGTTTTGATGCTAGAACAAAAATTTTAACTGAAGTGTATTGTTCTCATCAATACCTACCGACTGACCTAAAAAAAAGTTTGCCACGCCCACTTTAACGCCCACAAACCGCCCACAAACTTCAAAAAATCGTAAATATGAACGCGGATATCTCGGAAAATATCAAAGATAGAAAAACGAGATTTCAGATTTAGATTCCGTAGGCTTGAGCGCAGCGCAAGTTTATTACGCGAATATGCCACGCCCACTCCAACGCCCACAAACCGCCCAAGTCTGTGGCGCCCACAATTTTCATGGTAGATAACAAATTTAAACTGAAATGTATTGGTCTCGTCAATACCTATCGATTGATTTAAAAAAAAGTTTGCCACGCCCACTCTAACGCCCACAAACCGCCCAAGCCTGTGGCGCCCACAATTTTCGTGCTAGATAAAAAATTTTAACTTAAATGTATTGGTCTCGTCAATACCTATCGATTGATTTAAAAAAAACTTTGCCACGCCCACTCTAATGCCCACAACGCTTAAATCTGTCTACCGCCGGTAGGTGGCGCATTTGCTGCTTGCATATCTCCATTTTCCTTTGGTCCCTTTAGCTGATAACGGGTATCTGATAGTCGAGGTACACGACTATAGCGTTCTTCCTTGTTATTGATGGATTAATTGAGATCCTAAGCAATTAACTTTTTTGGTGACGAAAATTTCATCGCCGGTGTGCTCGGGATTTGTTGATCTCTAACTATTGCTTTTTTTGTTGACGAATATTTCTACATCAGCGTGTTTAGGATTTGTTAGTCCATAAACAATTTATTTTTTTGTTGGTGAATATTTCTGCGTCGAAGTGTTCAGGATTTGTTAATCCCAAACTTTTCTCGCTATTTTCTACAAATATCGAATCTGTATTTTCGCAACTTTTTAAATCGAAATATTTTTTTCTAATAAATTCTTTCACTTGAAGAGTATTATTAACTCAATTAAACTTATTTGGTTTTTTCTTCATTGTCATTGTATATTAACTTGTCTGTCTTCCCTTTATATTCCTAAACTCCCTTTTCTATATTTATTATAGCTCCTATATATACCCGTTACTCGTAGAGTAAAAGGGTATACTAGATTCGTCGGAAAGTATGTAACAGGCAGAAGGAAGCGTTTCCGACCCCATAAAGTATATATATTCTTGATCAGGATCACTAGCCGAGTCGATCTAGCCATGTCCGTCTGTCCGTCTGTCCGTATGAACGCTGAGATCTCGGAAACTATAAGAGCTACAATACTGGGATTAGGCATGCAGATTCCTGAGATTCCTGCGCAGCGCAAGTTTGTTTCAGAAGAGTGCCACGCCCACTCTAACGCCCAAAAACCGCCCAAAACTGTGGCTCCTACAGTTTTGATGCTAGAATACAAATTTTAACCGAAATGTGTTGTTCTCATCAATACCTACCGATTGACCCAAAAAAAAAGTTTGCCACGCCCACTTCAACGCCCACAAACCGCCCACAAACTTCAAAAAATCGTAAATATGAACGCGGATATCTCGGAAAATATCAAAGATAGAGAAACGGGATTTCAGATTTAGATTCCGTAGGCTTGAGCGCAGCGCAAGTTTGTTACGCGAATATGCCACGCCCACTCTAACGCCCACAAACCGCCCAAATCTGTGGCGCCCACAATTTTTATGCTAGATAAAAAATTTTAACTGAAATGTATTGGTCTTGTCAATACCTATCGAATGATTTAAAAAAAAGTTTGCCACGCCCACTCTAACGCCCACAAACCGCCCAAGCCTGTGGCGCCCACAATTTTCGTGCTAGTTAAAAAATTTTAACTTAAATGTATTGGTCTCGTCAATACCTATCGACTGATTAAAAAAAAACTTTGCCACGCCCACTTTAACGCCCACAACGCTTAAATCTGTCTACCGCCGGTAGGTGGCGCATTTGCTGCTTGCATATCTCCATTTTCCTTTGGTCCCTTTACCTGAGTAACGGGTATCTGATAGTCGAGGTACTCGACTATAGCGTTCTTCCTTGTTTAAAATTAAACAAGTTGATTTATATTAAATAAATCAATTTTGGAATTTGTAAGCGCAATTCGGTTTTTTAAATTCTCCAAAAAGTTTCCCGATTCAGGTACTAAATTGGTTGTTTGACTAGAAATGAGGATATTTCAAAAGCTAATTGACTTAAACTATTTTCCGCAGCTTCAAGAGCTGAATTGTCTGTAGTAGGTTGACTAGAGGGTGAGCAACTAGGTGGATTATAATGAATGTGAGAAAACTTTTCGTTTAGAGTGTACTCATGTTCATGAAGAGCAGCTTTCCAGCTGAGCATAGTGCCGCGGGAATTTAGCTCTTCATTTTTCTTTTTAAGAGAGCTCTTAACAACTTTGTAAAAAGGGTTCTGCGCAAATATATGTTGGGAAGCTATTTTGGTATTATTTTGTAACAGTGGAATGGCGAATTTTCTTTGCCATGTTAACTGGGGGAAATGGGTTAAATCGTTGAAGTCGACTTCGTCTAAAATTTGGAAAAGATAAGGGTACCTAATCTTTGTTTCATTTCGTGGTAAATTTAAAAGAGTCATACATTTCTGAGTAGCTTACGCTCTCTTGAGAGCAGGGCAATCCAGAGAGGTGGCTGGGTGGTTTTGCTTGCAGTTAGCACAAACTAGTTGACTGCATTGTTGTTCTCTTGAATGTAAAAGAGAACATTTACTACATTTTTGTTCAGCTTGCTTACAATGCTGAGCGAAATAATGAAATCTAAAGCAACGAAAACATTGACTAAAAGGAACAAATGGACTAACATTAATTTTGGTGTACAAAAAAAAAATCTCATTGGAAATTTGAGTACCTTTAAACAGAATCTTAGCCCTAGGAGTGTTGACAAAAATACCTTTATTATCTCGGTCCTTAGTCTTCACACGAATTATTTCTTGTAAAGGTACTGGGGAAGAAATGTACTCCTTAAGTTCAGAGTCGGAAAACTTTGTCGGATTATTAAAAATAATACCCATTTTATAAATTAAATGCTTGATCATTTAAGGTTCGTAACCATTATTTTTAAGATTAGAGGACAGGATGCTATTAGCTGCCTTGCTGACTTGCACTCAGCCTTGCAGCGCTCATAACCAATCTTGTTTACTGAAATAATATCTTTAATATTTAGCTTTAACAGGATAGCATTTAATTCAATGGAATTATACTAACTCTTCTAGGCCGATTCTCGCCATTGTTTTCACCAACTTTGTCTATGTAGACCACAAAGGGTCCCTTGTGAGCGCTGCTGTATGAGTATCCGTTGTTTTCCAAATTTCTTTGCTAGCAGGATCCATTATAATACTACCACACTTGACTGCTTGAACTTGGATGACTTACAGGGTCACTAACCTCTTTCAACTCCACATCTTCACTTTCCGATTCCACTAAATTTATATCTGTAGATTATTTCTTTTTATTTAAGGGCGATAATTTCGGCCTTTTACAGTTTTACAGTTCTCAAAATTGGAGAGGGCTTTTACCCTTGGCCTCAGAGGAGGCCATTTTTCTTGGGGTAATTTTATCCGTGATTGATTTTTATTTTTAACCAATAACAAGAAAGAAATTTTAAGTATTAGTATTTAAACAAATATTTTTCATTATAATTTTGTTTTGAAAAAAAAAAGTTAAGATGGGGGCTCAAACACCTCCGTTGCATGCAACAGGTCACACGCGAATGAGCACCCACTGCACCTATACCCTTTCAAAAGCTAATAATATCCGACTACATAAGTTTTACTTCTTGAGTAAAAACAAGGAATAACGCTATAGACGAGTACCCCGACTATCAGATACCCGTTACTCAGCTAAAGGGACACAAGCGAAATGGTGATATGCAAGCAGCAAAGCGAGACTGAAAGCGCCACCTACCCTTGATCACAATATATGGTTATGTGGGCGGTAGAGAGATTTAAGCGTTATGGGCGTTAGATTTGGGTCAATCTATAGGTATTGACGAGACTAATACATTTCAATTAAAATTTCTTATCTGGCATGAAAATTGTGAGCGCCACAGGCTTGGGCGGTTTGTGGGGGTTAGAAAAAATGGGGGTGGCATATTCGCGTAACAAACTTGCGCTGCGTACAAGGTTACGGAATCTAAATTTGAAATCCCAATTCTCTATTTTTGATAGTTTCCGAGATATCCGCGTTCATAAACGGAAACGCTTTCTTCTGCCTGTTACATACTTTCCGACGAATCTAGTATACCCTTTTACTCTACAAGCCACAGGCTTGGGCGGTTTGTGGGCGTTATAGAGGGCGTAAATCTGAGATCCCGATTCTCTATTTATGATAGTTTCCGAGATATCCACGTTCATACTTACGATTTTTTGAAGTTTGTGGGCGGCTTGTGGGCGTTAAAGTGGGTCCTGATCAATAATATATATACTTTATGGGGTCGGAAACGCTTCCTTCTGCCTGTTACATACTTTCCGACGAATCTAGATTACCCTGTTACTCTACGAGTAACGGTAGTATAGTCACAGTCGGCGGCTTAACAGTGGAATTAATAAATAGATTGATAAATGTTCAATTAAACGAAGTGAGCAGGAAAATAGAAGGCTGAGAAGGAAGGTTAGCCACAGATGCAAACACTGTGGAGGATTATAAAATACAAACAATCGACACAACTATAAAATGCGATAAAACACTTGAAGTGGTAAAATCTTTACCAAAATTAACCGGGGAACTTACACAATATGTAGGTTTGGGTGAAGCATCAGAAACTGTAATGATTCTTTATAAAATTCAAAGTGAACAATATTTAATCGCGTTAACAATTTTCCGAAATAAAATTATGGTAGCTGCCCATGATGCTCTTACCAATCATGGCACCGTTTTAAACTTTCGAGCAATCTTATCCAGACTGGACTTTATATATAGCGATAAGCGACCAATACATATTCTCGAGTCAGAACTAAGTATCCTCAGGCAGGGACGAATGACAGTTACTGAATACTATAATGAAGTCAAAAAAAAATTAATATACTAATAAACAAAACCAGCCGCACAGAGTGTGGAATGTTGATTCGAGCTCTTACAGGCCACTGCAGTGGCCAGTGCACTGGTTTGTTGGCGCACATGCCGGCAGGCTAAAAGCCCCGCAAAATGATTTCTGCAGAAGCTGTTGGGATGAGGAAGAAGTGGAAGTGGAAGTGCCCAGCCCTATGCAGACTCAGACTGAAACACTTAGGAAGCCCCTTCATCGACGATCTTACCAAAATATCGGAGATTAATCTCAAAAGCATAAGTGCCTTTATTAAATCTTCCGGGTGGAAGACATGCTGATCAGCTTAACACAAGCTGAAACTACTAGAAACGGGACCCTCAAGAAGGAAGAAACGAGATCATGCGGTATCACAACGGACCCATTGAGGTCTAAGTGTGTCGGACTAACCTAAAACCATAATGACATACGGGAAGGACAGCGTTATTACCAAGGAAACAAACAAAACAATAAGGAGCAATGCTCTACGAATATTTATATCCGGGCTAAATGGATCTGCCTCAGAAACTCTTTTCTCATTAAATCCACCAGATTTGACCAATGCTTTGGCAAAGGTCCAAGAATTAGAATCAAATAATTTCCGTGCTCAAATTGCAAAAAGGTTTAATGGATTTAAAAATGAAAACAAGGAAGAACGCTATAGTCGAGTACTTCGACTATCAGATACCCGTTACTCAACTAATGAGACCAAAGGGAAATGGAGATATGAAAGCAGCAAGGCGAGATTGAAATGCGCCACTTATCCGTGATCTCAATATATGGTTATATGGGCGGTAGACAGATTTAAGCGTTATGCGCGTTAAAGTGGGCGTTGCAAACTTTTTTCAGATCTTTTATTGGATTGACGAGACCAATACATTTCAGTTAAAATTTTGTATCTAGCATGAAAATTGTGGGTGCCACAGGTTTGGTCGGTTTGTGGGCGTTAGAGTGGGCCTGGCAATATTTTTTTTTGATCATTCGATAGCTATTGACAAGACTAATACATTTCAGTTAAAATTTTTTATTTAGCACGAAAATTGTGGGCGCCACAGGCTTGGGCGGCTTGTAGGCGTTTGAGTAGGCGTGGCATATTCGAGTAACAAGCTTGCGCTGCGTACAAGGCTACGCAATCTAAATTTGAGATCCCAATTCTCTATCTTTGATAGTTTCCGAGATATCCGCGTTCAAATGTACGATTTTTGGAGGTTTGTGGGCGGTTTGTGGGCGTTAAAGTGGGCGTGGCGAACTTTTTTTTGAGTCAATCGATAGGTATTGATAAGAACAATACATATCAATTAAAATTTGTATTCTAGCATAAAAACTGTCGGAGCCACAGTTTTGGGAGGATTGTGGGCGTTAGAGTGGGCGTGGCAATCTGCTGAAACAAACTTGCGCTGCGTAAGAAGCTCAGGAATCTGCACGCCAAATCTCAATAGCCTTGTTCTCAGCGAGAACAAGATCTCAGCGAGATCTCAGCGTTCATCCGGACAGACGGACAGACGGACATGGCTAGATCGACACGGCTAGTGATCCTCATCAAGAATATATATACTTTATGGGGTCGGAAACGCTTCCTTCTGCCTGTTACATACTTTCCGACGAATCTAGTATACCCTTTTACTCTACGAGTAACGGGTATAATGAGTTATCAATATACAGAAAGGTAACCACAGTTCATGGGTATTTAATTATTAGGTATTACCATATTATAAATATATTTGAAACAAGACAATTATTTTATGAAATCGATCTTCTAATTGGATTCAATTTATAAAGAAAAATTTGATCTATAATAAATATAGAAAAGGGAGTCTTGGAATATAAAGGGAAAACAGAAAAGTTAAAATGTTATGATAATGAGGAAAAAAATGAAATAAGTTTAATTGAAGAAAATAATATTCTTCCGTTAAAAGAATTTATAATAAAAAATTATTTTGATGATAAAAATAGCGAAAACACAGATTCATTATTTGTGGAAAACAGTAAGAAAAACTTGGGAATTAAAAATCCTGAGAGCGCCAACGTAGAAATATCCGTAAATAAAAATAAAAATATCTTGGGAACGAAAAATCCTGAGAGCGCCGACGAAGATATATCCGTTTATAAAAATACAAACATCTTGGGAATTAAAAATCCTGAAAGTGCCGACGAAGTAAATACCGTCAAAAATGGAATAAATAAAAATCATTTGAAAAGTAAAAATTTCAACAACCGACAAACAACAGATAAATAATATAGGTACTGATCAATTAGTCGTACTAAAGGAAAAAATAGTTCAGTATATTGAAAAAGAGCACTCAAAGATAAATATGCAAAATCCCTTTAGAACAGACGTAAAGGGGGAAATAAATCTTATTCACGACAGGCCAATATACGGAAAACCATATCCGTATGCCTTACCTTCTTACCTACTTCGTGAATAGCGAAATCAGTAGAATGTTTGCAGAAATAATTATAAGGCCTGGCCGAAGCCCTTATAATTCACCAGTTCTGGTAGTCCCACAGAAAGGAGAAAATCAAGACGGAAGCCGTAAATTAAGACTCGTCATTGACTATAAAAAATTAAATGAAAGTACCATACCTGACAGGTCCCCAATGCAAAACCCATCAGTAACTCTATCTAATTTGGGAAAAGCAAGATATTTTTCAACAATAGATTAAGAATCAGGTTTTCATCGGATATTAATGAGAGAATCTGATGTGGAAAAAACATATTTTTTAATAAATACTGGAAAATACGAATTTTTAAGAATGCCATTCCGACTAACAAATCAACCAAGAATCTTCCAGAGAGCAATGGACGACATCCTAAGAGAACAAATAGGGAAAACATGTCCTTTTTACATGGACGACATTATAATATTCTCAAATTCGATTGAACAACATTATATAAATTTAAACAAAACAAGAAAGAACGCTATAGTCGAGTACCTCGACTATCAGATACCCGTTACTCAGGTAAAGGGACCAAAGGGAAATGGAGATATGCAAGCAGCACAGCGAGATTGTAATGCGCCACCTACCCGCTATTTCAATTTATGGTTATGTGGGCGGCTGACAGACTTAAGCGAGCGGGCGTGCCAAACTTTTTTTGGGTAAATCGATAGGTATTGCCGAGACTTATACATTACATTGTTTTAGCATTCTAGCATTTTTTCTAGCATTATTGTAACCTATTTTATGATCAATTGAAAATTCAATAAAATTACCGCAGGACTTTTTTGACAACCTATGGGTACTTTATGGGGTCGGAAACGCTTCCTTCTATCTATTACATAGTTTCCGACGAATCTAGTATACCCTTTTACTTTACGAGGAACGGGTATAACAATAATTAATATTTTGCAAATTCAATTGATATGACACCACAAGCAGCAAATCAACAGCATTCACTAATACGCCACTAGGGGCGCCGATTGTTAGTGGTCTAAGTTTAGTGGCGGTATGTGGCGCCATAGGTGTGCTAGTAAAAATAAAGATTTTCTGCAAGCATTTCTCCATCCCTCTCGCACTCTTTTTAGCTGGGTAACGGGTATTTAATAGTCGAGACCATCGTTTTCCCTTGATTTTCCGATTGGACGTCTATATCCTATAGGCTGGCGAAAATCCTCCAGCTGAACCCTCTACGAGGGTGCCGGCTAGGCGATGGATACTGCATTACCCCGAGGTTCAACCCTTTGAATCAATGGCCGTAGTTGGAGGTGCCTGGCGATAGGCATAAAACGCAAGTGGGTGGTTCCCCGGGAAAACAAAACAGTGTGGAAGGAGAAAAGGAAAAAATCAGGGCTGGGATGTCAGCCAGGTTCCAACTTCCCACGTAGGGAGGGGCCGAGGCGTACAAGCGAGGGGATGAAGGCAAAGGCGCAACACAAGGCAGCCCTCAAGATCAGAAGCCGGCTCCAGGACAAAGTGACCCTCTTCCAGGAGGAGAAGGAAAAGCTAGCCTGGGCTGAGCAAAGGATCGAGGAAGGAAGGCTGCACTTCGCAAGCAAGCCCGCAATGTCGTCGACGGGCGGACTTGCGAACAAGGTGGAGGAGATGCTTGCCAATAAAAAGCAACGCCAAGGATATTCCGGTGAGCAAGCGGAATCGCGGGCTATAAGAGGCCGGTCATCCGCCACCGACAGTAGCAAGGCATCCCAACAAAAAGGTCAAGGTCAGTGATGTAGTTAACCGACACAGAATCGTGGCACTCATTGATAGGAACGACGAGAATGGGAAGATGCCGGAGGCGCGCTGGAAGATCGACAATGCGAAGCCATCGTGGAAGCCGCCCAGGACCTTGCGCTAAACAACTCGCAGGACGGTGACCTGACTGTCATAGCCAACCCGTCGAGCGGAGATGAGCCAGCCACCCTTGACACTGAGAGTGCTGCAGCTCAGTCTCCATAAAAGCAGACTCGCGTCGGCGGAGCTAGTGATTGCCCTGGAGCGAGGGCCCGTCGACATAGCCTTGGTTCAAGAGCCACGGATTGCATCGGGCAATATCGTGGTCGGACTACACCACGCTGCACACCACAGCGTTTGTCGGAGCTTCCGTCAACGACAGAGGTGAGTTAGCCTTAGACTTTATTCTATCTACTAACTTATATATAGCAAACGTGGGGGAGAAACACACCTTCGTAGGTCCTACCTCGTCAAACGTGCTAGGTATAACGCTTGTAAAGGGGCAGAGTACTTTGGTCTCTGAATGGAGAGTCCTAAAAACCCCATCCTTCTCAGACCATAGGTATATTCAGTTTAGATATGATTTTAAAGGTGCTCCAAAGGTTTCTATAGAAACCCCCGGAACACGAACTGGGAAAAGTTTACAAGGACAGTTACCTCGAAACTCGCGACAAGCCCGGGCGTAGTAAAATCCGTGAAAGACATAGAAACGTCCCTAGAGACCCAGTCCAAGGAATTACCGGAATTACTTACATGCCCGACATCAAGAACAAGGAAGAAGGCCAAGCCACCATGGTGGAATTGGGAACTGACACTCAAAAGAAATAACCTCCGAGAATTCTTTAGAATCGCCAAAAAGGCAGACAATGAGTTCATCAACGGGGAGTACAAAATCCTAAATCACACAGGGCACAAAGAAACTAGTGGAGAAACTTCTGCACCAACATCGAGAACGTCCCGGAAACAGCCAGACTCCGGAGGCTGATTCGAAGCAACCTTACATACAGAGTCAGCAAAAACGCGACGACGGACAGTGCACGTGAGAAGTGGGAAGTGAAGAAGCCCTAACAACACTTATGCAATCGCACTTCCCAGGATGCCCGAATGTCCTAGACGCCAGCACGGATCAGGACATAGCAACTGGCAACTAATAACACGTAGGAAAATCAACTGTGCCTTGGACTCCTTTGGGGGTTATAAGGAACCACGACTAGATGGAATATTTCCAGCCATGTTACAGGTGACCAAGGAAAGGATCACCCCATGGCTATATAAAATATACTCGGAATGTCTAAGCACGGGCTATATCCCAATCCAATAGAGGACCTCTCGGATTGTCTTCCTCCCAAAAGCGGGAAAGTGCAGTCACGCAAGCCGAAAGGATTAGGACTGAGTTTTAATACTCAAAACATTGGAAAAGCTGCTGGATCTACACATCAGGGACGATGTAGGAAGACGCATGACATCCAACCAGCACGCCTACACCAAAGAGAACTCTGTGGAAACGGCACTACACTCGATAGTAGTAACCATTAAGGAATATGCGCTTGGAGTATTCGTAGATATATCCGGGCAGTCAACAATGTCAAAACGGATGCTATAATGGATGGCCTAGAAGCGACTATCACGCACCCCGCAATAAGGCTCTGGATAAGAAACCTGCTTAGCTGCAGGCGGGTACATTCTGAGAGGCACCATTCAGAGGCACACCACAAGGTGGGGTCCTCACGCCTCTCCAATGGAATTTGGTAGTCGACGACCTAATTAAGAGATTCGAGAGGAGAGCCCCAAAATAACAGCCTATGCGGAGGACATAGGCATAATAATTACGGGAGTCTGTCCATCGACCCTCAGCTCCATAATGGAATCAACACTCAGGGAGGTATGTGAGTGGGCGGAAAAGGTTGGACTCAGTATTAATGCGAACAAGACGGACCTCATTCTCTTTCTTCTCATTCTCCTCGGAATCGACCCCATAGATATCCACGCTCAACTGACTGCAGGAAAGGCAGCACAACTTCTAGTTGCATCAGGTAACATGACGACGCAAAGTTTCGGGCATAGTTTAATCGGCCAAAGCATGATCAACAAAACGGACAACATGATCCCCAGAACGTGCCCGGAGGTTAAAACCACCTCACTTATGAGCCCAGACGTCTGAAAACGGGTCGCACATTCCAGGCAGAAATCTTTGCCATAAAAAAAGCAGCAGAAGTGGCTAAAAATATAAATCGACCACATGATGTAGTTAACTTGTTCGTGGACAGCCAAGCGGCGATAAGATCCATGCAGTCGTCAACGGTCAGTTCTAAAAATGTAATGGCGAGCAGGGGGGCACTTGCCGAATCTCAAGAACTATGTGCAAAGAACGCAACGATAAACTCAGCCACTATATGCTGCATCTACCATTGAAGGCCTGCAGACTGGAATCCTCACAGGCCACTGTCCACATAGACCAAACTCGGAATACTCAACAGCCGCACCTGCAGAAAAAGCGATTTATCGGGGGCTATCGAAACCCTGGAACATCTTATCTGCAATTGCCCGGCTCTCTCACGAGCAAGAAGAAGATACCCCGGTGCCCCAGTACTGGCATCACTAGGAGACGCCGCACTATAGGGAATTTGACCACTTTTCTTGGCCAAAACCCATTTTTAAAAAATCCTTAAAAATTGGTTTTGCTTATCACAATGCATCAGGATAACATCAATATCTAATGTTACTAACAGAAAAGTTTAACAGTGCGCCCCACTGTTAAGTTATCAGCTTTAAAAGCCTGTTTTTATTTCAACGAAGTGGCAGCGCTGGTAAAACGCCTATTATTCTTAATAGTTTAAATTGTCAAAAAGTGTAAAACTAAACATAGCACTGAAGTTTTTGAAATACCATCCAATAAGAGGAACTTGTATCTTGTGTTTGTGACATTGATATTGTATTTATTGATTTTGGTGCTCGTATATTCGTGTTCTAGTTCTAACCTCAAAAAAAAACAAAATCTTTAATTAATTTATATTTTTTAATGGAGCTACAAAGTGATTCCAGCTGTTTCCATTTCTGAAACCTTTTTTATCTTGTAGAGTATTTAATTCTCATTGAGCTCGGTTAGTATAAAAGTGCACTTTTGCGCACTTTCTCTAAAATTTAGTTTTAAAGACCTCTACCTAATTTAGTATATATCTCGCATTTTTGTCTGGTAAATGCCAGTTTCGATGATATCTTAAGAGAAACAGTGTGAAATTATATTGCTTATTAAATAACGATTATTTTAAAATTATTTTACAACATCATTACACTTACTAACCGTTGATATAAAGGATTTTAGTATTTTTGTTAAGAATTATAGTGATAACAAAACAAAAAATTACAATTTCATAAGGAAAATAAAAAATAAAACACGTCAACATTTTCTTTTAAATTCAGTTTGCTCTTCTATAAAAAAAAAATTAAGAAACAATTTTTTTTTATTTGATTAAAAGGCGGGACCACGCCCATTTTTTTTAATTTACTTCCTTTGAATTTTATATACTTAATTCAAAAAAGAAACCTTTAAAATGTTTCTTCGTTTTTAAGTTATTAATTAATGCTACAAAAAGTGTGCAAATTCCCCATAGTGCGCCGCCAGCAGGAAATCAGGCGAACTTCTTGCCTTCGCCAAAAACACCTCGATCCTTGTGGACATAAAAACCTCTTACCTCATCTCAAATCAACCGGACAACTAAGGGCCATATTGGCCTATGCGTGGCCCCGTGAGGGCCGTCCAGGTTAACCTAACTTAACCTAACCTATATCCTGTAGCTCGCATAGAGACATACAAATTTCAAAATTAAGCTGTTTGTGAAGATTTTTCCATCTGGGATATTCTCCTCCTTACTTTGGGCATTTGCTCCACTTGAGTGATTTCAGCCAAGTCTGCAAGGGTATTAAATCTTCGGCTTGTCAAAGTTAGCTTCGTTTATTTTTACATTATTTAGTCGAAGAGTAAAAGGGTATATTAGATTCGTCCGAAATTCTATAACAGCTAGGTGGAAGCGTTTCCGACCACATATATATAAACACCGAAATCAGAAATGGGTGACCTAGGCTGTAAGCGGAAATACCGTGCAGCTGATGTTTAAAATTTGCAGCATGCACCTGGCTAGTCGCCGGAGGTGAGCTCACAGCATCCGTCAGATAAAGCATACATTTAGGCTGAACTAAATAAAACGTTCTTCACGTGCAGCTACTAATTTTGCCTTTCCTAAATTAGCTAATATTTCAACGTGTCTTACAATGGGTATCTATCCGGTGTAGTGCTATCGTTTAGTTTTTGTAATCTATTACCAGTATATGTTTAGGACTGAAACTGATATGGCACAAGGATATTGCTTACTATAAAGTGCCCTGTCATTGTCGGTATTTATTTCACTTCCAATATCGGTTCGAATTGAAATTTGTTAAATTATTTTTGAGTGTTCCCCTTCGATTACTTAAATTTTTTTTAATTATCTTTTCAAGAACTTCTTTTCGATCAGTACAAGACATTTAAATGTTATTCATTTTATTTTACTTGGACTCTTTAGTTCCAAATCCTAAGCAATTAACTTTTTTGGTGACGAAAATTTCATCGCCGGTGTGCTCGGGATTTGTTGCTTTTTTTGTTGACGAATATTTCTACATCAGCGTGTTTAGGATTTGTTAGTCCATAAACAATTTATTTTTTTGTTGGTGAATATTTCTGCGTCGAAGTGTTCAGGATTTGTTAATCCCAAACTTTTCTCGCTATTTTCCACAAATATCGAATCTGTATTTTCGCAACTTTTTAAATCGAAATATTTTTTTCTAATAAATTCTTTCACTTGAAGAGTATTATTAACTCAATTAAACTTATTTGGTTTTTTCTTTATTGTCATTGTATATTAACTTGTCTGTCTTCCCTTTATATTCCTAAACTCCCTTTTCTATATTTATTATAGCTCCTATTTTTATACCCGTTGCTCGTAGAGTAAAAGGGTATACTAGATTCGTCGGAAAGTATGTAAAAGGCAGAAGGAAGCGTTTCCGACCCCATAAAGTATAAATATTCCTGATCAGGATCACTAGCCGAGTCGATCTACCCATGTCCGTCTGTCCGTCTGTCCGTCTGTCCGTATGTCCGTCTGTCCGTATGAACGCTGAGATCTCGGAAACTATAAGAGCTACAATACTGGGATTAGGCATGCAGATTCCTGAGATTCCTGCGCAGCGCAAGTTTGTTTCAGTAGAGTGCCACGTCCACTCTAACGCCCACCAACCGCCCATCCTACAGTTTTGATGCTAGAATAAAATTTTTAGCTGAAATGTATTGTTCTCATCAATACCTAACGATTGACCCAAAAAAAAAGTTTGCCACGCCCACTTTAACGCCCACAAACCGCCCACAAACTTCGAAAAATCGTAAGTATGAACGTGGATATCTCGGAAACTATCAAAGATCGAGAATCGGGATCTCAGATTTAGATTTCGTAGCTTTGTACGCAGCGCAATTTTGTCACGCGAATATGCCACGCCCACTATAACGCCCACAAACCGCCCAAGCCTGTGGCGCCCACAATTTTCATGCTAGATAAAAAATTTTAACTGAAATTTATTGGTCTCGTTAATACCTATCGATTGATCCAAAAAAAAATTGACACAACTACCCTAACGCCCACAATGCTTAAATCTGTCTTCCGCCGGTAGGTGGCGCATTTAAATCTCGCTTTGCTGCTTGCATATCTCCATTTCCCTTTGGTCCCTTAAGCTGAGTAACGGGTATCTGATAGTCGAGGTACTCGACTATAGCGTTCTCCCTTGTTCTTAATAGATTAAACCGAATTAATAGATCAGATTCTCATCCTTCTATTTCATAAAACAAATGTCTTGATTCAAATATATTTATATAGTGGTAGAATTTAATAATGGAACACCCATGAACTGTAGATACTTTTTATTCCCGTTACTCGTAGAGTAAAAGGGTATACTAGATTCGTCGGAAAGTATGTAAGAGGCAAAAGGAAGCGTTTCCGACCCCATAAAGTATATATATTCTTGATCAGGATCACTAGCCGAGTCGATCTAGCCATGTCCGTCTGTCCGTCCGGATGAACGCTGAGATAGTGTGAACAGACGGAGGAACGACGATAAGGTTGAGAAGGTAGTAACAACCAGCGATCTGGGAATCGATAGTCGATGAGTGTCGATATCCCAGTGGGAACACATGAAGTATCGGCACGGGAGTTTCAATTCGTTGAGGCACGCGCAGGGGAAAAGAGTGCAAGCTCCACCGGCGCTGTGGAACTCTGCATAGAGCTGTGAGCGTCGAGGGAGCATAAAGGAAACAACGAGGGAGCGTCGAGGGACTCATCGCATCTCAAGGACTTAAAGGGTACTGGATACACAAGGTTTAAAGCCGGGAGATAGGTCGGGATGTAAGAAGTTGGATAAGTCCTCACAAATTATACATGGTGGCCTACCGGCAAATCAGCATGTAGTAATGGCATGGCAAAGATAAGTTGAGATTTTGGAGAAAGAGAGTTTGGAGAACGAGAGGTTGGAGAGAGAGGGAGAGAGAGTGGAGACTTCGAGGGCAGAGTGAGGGTGCCATGTGCAAGGAAATAACGGAACGCATCGGATTTTGGACTCTGCTGTGGACTTTGGGCCAGGAGAAGAAGTGTCGCGCCTGCGTGCCACATGCCACAAGAAGATCAGCAGGATCAGCCGTGGGTCTTAGACAAAGAGTCTAAAAGCATCTGTGGACTTTGTACCAAAAGGGCTATAATAGTTTCCGGAGCCCCTATATAAGGCCGCAGAGCACTGGAAGCTGGATCAGTCGATCAAAGTCAACATCTGGAATCTCCGAATTGAGACACGCGTAGCTGAGGTCCAGAGGGCAAAGCACGGGTAAGTCAAGGCGGTTTGTTTCCTACTTTGTCACGACCACACCAAAGACAAGGAAGAACGCTATAGTCGAGTACCTCGACTATCAGATACCCGTTACTCAGCTAAGGGGACCAAAGGAATATGGAGATACGAAGCAGCAAAGCGAGATTGAAATGCGCCACCTACCGGCGGTAGACAGATTTTTAGCGTTATGGGCGTTAGAGTGGGCGTGGCAACATCATTTTGGATCAATCGATAGGTATTGACGAGACCAATACATTTCATTTAAAATTTTTAATCTAGCAATAAAATTTTGGGCGCCACAGGCTTGGGCGGTTTGTGGGCGTTAGAGTGGGAGTGGCATATTCGCATAACAAACTTTCGCTGCGTACAAGGCTACGGAATCTAAATCTGAAATTCCAATACTCTATCTTTGATAGGTTCCGAGATATCCGCGTTCATGCTAACGATTTTTTGAAGTTTGTGGGCAGTTTGTGGGCGTTAAAGTGGGCGTGGCAAACATTTTTTTATGTCAATCGATAGGTATTGATAAGAACAATTTATTTCAGTTTAAATTTTTACTCTAGCAACAAAACTGTAGGAGGCACAGCTTTGGGCGGTTTGTGGGCGTTAGAGTGGGCGTAGAACTCTACTGAAACAAACTTGCGCTGCGTAAGAAGCTAAGGAATCTGCACACCAAATCTCAATAGCCTAGCTCTCATAGTTTCCGAGATCTCAGCGTTCATCCGGACAGACGGACAGACGGTCAGACGGACAGACGGACAGACGGACATGGCTAGATCGACTCGGCTAGTGATCCTGATCAAGAATATATATACTTAATGGGGTCGGAAACGCTTCCTTCTGCCTTTTACATACTTTCCGACGAATCTAGTATACCCTTTTACTCTACGAGTAACAGGTATTATTATAAATATATTATTAAGGGCAGACATGAAAATCTCTTTAGAAAAATCACAGTTTTTTAAACGCGAAGCCAGTTTTCTAGGAAACATCGTATCTTATAATGTCATCAAGCCAGACCCAGAAAAAAACGCCATTATTAAATATCCTCTTCCAAAAAATATTCGGGTACTAAGAATATTCTTAGGCCTTATGGGCTATTATAGAAAATTTGTTTTAAATTACGCCTCTATAGCCAAACCTCTAACAAAATATCTTGGAGGCCATAATGTCAAAATTTCAAAAAGAATGTCAACAAAAATGTTAATTCAGCGGAATGACCCAGCTATTAAAGCTTTTAACGAGCTAAAAGAAAATCTCATTGCTCAAGTAAAATTAGTTCAACCGGATTATAATAAAAAGTTTTGCCTAGCCACCGACGCTTCGGACGTTGCAATTGGTGCAGTATTATCTCCAGAAGGTGAACCAGTTACTTTTATTTTAAAAACCTTCACTAAAACGGAACCAGTCTGAGCAACTAATAAGAAGGAACTTTTAGCCATAGTATGGGCTCTTAAAAATCTAAGAAACTACTTATACGGAGTGATTGGAATTGAAATTCATACCGATCATCAACCATTATCTTTCGCAATCTCTGATAAAAATTCTAATATCGAAATGAAACGCTGATACTCCTTCATAGGAAGTTTCACTCCAAAAGTCATTTATAAGCCAGGTACAACTAGTGTAGTTGCAGACGCCCTATCAAGGATTGAGATCAACAACTTAACTGACACTAACGATTCGGTCTGAGATCAAAACACTCAGCATTCAGCAGAGAGTAGTTTTGAGAATGTTATACAAGAAACCCGTAAACCCTTAAGCCAGTTTAAGCAACAATTGCTATTAGCAACGGGGAGGTATACAACACATGAGTCGATTAATATATTCGAAAATACCAGACATATAATAGAATTTGACACTCCCGATAATTTGATATCAATCTTAAGGGAATATATTCCTCCTAATTTAACGGTAGGTATTTATTGAACTTTAGAGGACTTTTATTGAATTGAAAAACCACTTAAAAATAATTTTGTGAATAAATTTTTGTATACAAGAATATTTGTCCAAGATGTGGAAAATTGTGAAGACAGAGCACTTATAATCGAAGAAACACATTGCAGAGCACACAGGGGACTTGACGAAAATTATAAACAAATCAGTAGATTGTGTTATTGGCCAAACTTACTTAGAAAATTAAAGAGTATATAAAAATTAAAAAAATCAAAAAATGTTTTTATTGATCAAGAATTACCACTGCGAAAACATCGCTTACGATTATTAACATTTGATCTGCAAAATTTAATTGACACAATCACACTAACAAAAATTGACGTTTTTAATACCAAAATATTAAACAATGATGACATCATGGAAATATTAAAACATGAACAAAAACCAATAACTATCGCTGACTTAATGGACATCTCTGTTTTTAAAATTGCACTGCATAAAGAACTTTTAATAATTTATATAAAATACCTAGTAATAAAAAACAGATGCGAAATATATCACGCTAGAGCGATTTCCAAAATCGATGGGATACTAGTATTAAGCAATCAATTCGCAAAATGCGCAAATATGTTTTATGAAATGTCTAACTATAAGAACGAACTTTTTAATAATTATTGCACTTTAATTAATGAAAAACTTGTTTAACCCGCTTATTAAATGGTGAGAAATCCACTTGTAAAAAAATAAGAGAGAGAAAAAAATATAGACATGGTGCCATTCTTATAAATGGTAACAATATTGTTAACAACTCTCATTTAAACGGTTCATTTTTGATAACATTTAATGGTACAACCGAAATTAATAATATTTCATATACCAATTTGGAAAACAAAATTCTTAACTACGAACCACTTCAAAAATTATGAAATATCCGATTACATATTATCAAATAACTCAGAACTTTCTTTAGATAATATAAACATTTTAAATCCTTTGTAACGAACTGATTTTTATGGTCTGCTCGCTACGAGATTCGTGCGGCTAGCTCAGTATATTGTGTGTTCGTCCCACCAAATTTATATTAACGTGACCGCCCAGTAGCTCAGTGAGAAAGCACAGAATTCACGGGTTCGTATTGGGTTTATTGTGGGTATATTATTACAAGTGTCTTAGTCGCTTGGTTGGCCTTGACTCGTTGCTTGTGACCCTCGGTACGTCCGATGGTCCTGATTGACTTGACGACCTCTCGCCTTTGAAGACTCGGTGCTCCAGTCCTGTAGCTCTCTGAAGATACTCGCAGCTCCCTGAAGATCCTCGCAGCTCCCTGAAGATACTCGCAGCTCCCTGAAGACGCTCGCTGCTCCCTGAAGACGCTCGCTCGCTGATCGCTTCGCACGCGTGACTTGGTGACTGCTGGTAACGACTCGGACTCGCGAGGGGGTCAGCCGTACGGGCTTAGGGAAGCGTCACCGTTCTCAGACTAGGGTGAACAGAAGCTGCGCTCTCCAGGATCGCTCCTTTCGACACACCGCCGCCTGTCCCTTGCTCTGTCCCGGATGGTCCCACTGGGGTTTCTGCTCAGCCCGCGCGGACAGTCAAGGCGGTAACGCCAGGAAGCTGCCTCGCGCTTTACTTCGCTTCCACGCCTAGTGTAAACGAACGTTCCACCCTAGCCTCACCCTTTTGCTTTTGGTCCTGGACGTTTCCGCGTGGCTTTTGGTACTCGGGGTTCGGGCACGCCGCTCCGGGACCTCGCAAGTCGAATCTGTAGGGCTCTCCTGGACAATTCCACTCGAGACCGTACCGATCGACCGCTCTCCCTTCTGGCTTGTTATATTTGGGGTTCGGACACGCCGCTCCGGGACCTCGCCAGTCCAATCTGTAGGGCTCTCCTGGACAATTCCACTCGAGACCGTACCGATCGACCGCTCTCCCTTCTGGCTGGTTATACTCTCTCCAGGCGTAACGCCAGGACTTTGTGGATAAAGTTAAACGACCGCCTTGACCTAGCCGTGTGACGCCCTCTGGATCTCAGCTACCTGCGTCTCAATTCGGAGATTCCTGGTATCCCAATCCCGAACGTCTCGACGTAGCAATCTTGCTCCTTGTAGGCTCCCACGGCGTTGTTTCCCTGGCGACTCGACTTGCTGTTGCTCCCTTGTAGATTATCGGGTTGTTTGATTGTTCCCTTTGGTATCTGATTGATCTTGACGGTTTGACTCCTTGTGATCGACTGATGCAGCTGCCAGCGCTCTGCGGCCTTATATAGGGCCTCCGGGAACCGTTATTTCCCTTTTGCGCACGGCCCGCTGGATCTCTCCACTCTGGGTCCAAAGTCCGTGCGTCCTGGATGACCCACTTGTCGTTCCCGTACCGCTTCCAATCGATGCTCCGCCCACTGCTGCCATCCCGCTGATTCCCGTGATGCTTGTGGCACGCCTGTGTGCCGCTCCACCGCCGAGATGTGGCACTTCCTCTCCCGGTCCAAAGTTCACGGGAGAGTCCAAAGTCCGATGGAGTCCCGTTACCCGCTTTTGCACACGGCACTCTTGCCTTGCCCGCGAAGTCTCCACTCTCTCTCGATCTCCATCCTCGGTCTCCAGCTCGCTGCTCATCGCTGCGTTCTACTCCCTTCATTTGCTTCCTCCGCCTGGTCACACCATTCGTGTGTGATCGATGTGCGATATCGATATCGACGGTGCGGCGTTGCCACCTGCTCGTTGCGATATTTCCACCTTTGGCCGATATTACCATTTGACGTGTACCCATCGATCGCACTTTCATCTAGTGCCAATCGATCGCCTATCGAGGCGCCCCCTTCCCTGGCTCATGGTGATTTTGCAACTTTCTAGGTAAGTTTTCGCATTTCCTCACTCCTTTCTATTTCATCCTTTCTCTCTCCACACGACCTCTCTCGCCTCTCGTCTCTCTCTCTCGCCCTTTAATCGTCCTCAGCCGGCTGAGCCTGGCTTTCGCTGGCAACACTCGAACGCTGGTGCGGAGAGGACTTCGCATTTGCTTCGCTGCAGGTAAGTATTTTGGTGTCGCTTGGCTGCTTCCTGTATTAACCCAATATTGATTTCAGGACGCTGAAGCTGCCATGTATGCCCCTTACTTCTGGCCCCTGTTTCAGCCGCGTTTCCCGTTCCATGTCGATTTTTCTTTTCTTTTTTTTAAACTCTGTTTTTTTTTCGGTTTATTTAATTTTTTTATTTTTGCTCCTCGAACACTCTCATGCCCGCCAGCCCCAACCGGACGCGGAACGCGCGCCCCTCTCTCCACACGAGCACGCTGCGCCTGCCGCCCAGGATGCGAGCCTCCTGCACCACCGGTGCCTCCGCGATCCCTTCGGGCCACTCCGGCTCCGCGATCTCTCGCCATCGCTGGCCCTCCGGCGCCGACACCGTCCGCGACAACTTCGGCCGGGTCACCACCTCGGACACTTCGGGCGCCGAGTGCTGCCGCTTGAGCGGAGGACGGCCGTTTTCCACGGGCTCAGGCCACACCCAGGGTCCTCGCTCCAGAGGCTCCGCGGTTATTGCGCTCCCGGTAGGCGTTGGCGTCGACGGCCCTGTCCTCGGCGTCGTTGGTCCGGTGCTCGGCGTCGGTGGTGCCCACTGCTCCGGTCTGCCACGGGTCCTGGGGTCCAGCGGGCTCACCCGTGGACCACATTCTTCCCAGATCCGGGGTTCTTCCGTCGCCGCCGTCTCCTCCGCGGGTCCCTCCGGCCAGGTCCAGACGACCGTCTGCTGTCGCCACCTCACCCCTTCGGCCACGAACGTCCGGGTGCTGTGGCTCACGTGGGCCGCCGGGATGTCTGTCCGGATGTGTTGCTGCTGCGGTGGTGGCTGCTGCTGCGGTGGTGGCTGCTGCTGCGGTGGCTGCTGCTGCTGCGGTGGTGGCTGCTGCTGCGGTGGCTGCTGCTGCTGCGGTGGCTGCTGCTGCTGCGGTGGCTGCTGCTGCGGTGGTGGCTGCTGCTGCTGCGGTGGCTGCTGCTGCGGTGGTGGCTGCTGCTGCGGTGGCTGCTGCTGCTGCGGTGGCTGCTGCTGCTGCGGTGGCGGCTGCTGCTCGTGCCTCGGCGTGGGCGGTCGTGCGGGCGTCCACCGTGGTGACCCCTCGTATCGCGGTGTGGGCGGGATTTCGGGCAGCCACCGCGGAGGCGAGGGTGCCCAATCGTCTGCCACTTCTTGCGGCGGGGTGCCGGGTTCGGGCGCATACCTCGGCGTAGGTGGGTACCCCGGGTTTTCCCACAGCTGCGTCTCCTCCTCCTCGGCCATCCGTAGTTGGGCCTGCCACTCCGGCGACTCCTCCATCTCCTTCAACCGCCGCTCCTCGTTTCGCCTTCGCGCCTCGCACTTGCGCCGGAACTCCCACGTAGCCGCTACCACGGCCTCGGCATGGCTAATGGGAGCCGGCTGGTCCTGGGGCGGTTCTCCACTGGCCCACTCCACCTGCGCCGCGCCAGTCGGGATGCGTCCGTCGGCCCGGTTGAATGCCTTGCGAAGCCGCCATCGCCGTTGCTCCACCCGCGGGTCCTCCACCAACTCGACGTCGCTGTCGGAGCTGATCACCGGATCGGGGACGCCCCGCCCGGAGATCCGCCGCGAGGTTCGGGTAGGCCGGGCTGCCGACCATCCTTGCCCCGGGCTGGATCCTCCGGACGGCTGGTGGGCAGCCATCATCCTGCGCGCTTCGCTTCTTGTCACCCGTGTGCTCATGATGCTTGTTGATTTTTGATTGTGCAGCTGGAGCCTGGGCTCCCTTTAACGACACCTCGGTTCCGAGCCTTCCTCTTTGCTCGATCCCGCTATTTCCATCGGCCTCTCCTTCTTACTACCCAGATCTACGGTACAGCTCTCTGCTCTGTGCCGTCTTCCCTCTTCCTTCGGCAGACTTTAGATGCGTGTTTTTTCTTTTCCTCCGATCAGTCCCAATCGAGACCTTAGACGCTCTGGCTCGCTCCCTTTGTGTTCTTAACGTTCTCCTGATGTCCTTTATGTGTTTCATTGCGCCTTTGTAGATGACCTGTAGTATCCTTGGAGGTATCCTTGGAATTTGTTCGTAGTATCCTTTGGGAATCCTTGCAGGTATCCTTGGACTCTTTCCGTAGTACCCTTTGGGAATCCTTGGACGTATCCTTTGACTCCTTTCGTAGTATCCTTTGGGCATCCTTGGAGGTATCCTTGGAATCCTTTCGTAATACCCTTTGTTCATCCTTGGAGGTATCCTTGGTATCCTTGTACTCCTCTCGTAGTATCCTTTGGGCACCCTTGGAGGTATCCTTGGGATCCTTTCGTAGTGTCCTTTGGTCATCCTTGGAGGTATCCTTGGACACCCTTCGTAGTATCCTTTGGGCATCCTTGGGGGTATCCTTGGACTCCTTTCGTAATATCCTTTGGGCATCCTTGGAGGTATCCTTGGGATCCTTTCGTAGTGTCATTTGGTCATCCTTGGAGGTATCCTTGGACACCCTTCGTAGTATCCTTTGGGCATCCTTGGAGGTATCCTTGGACACCCTTCGTAGTATCCTTTGGGCATCCTTGGAGGTATCCTTGGGATCCTTTCGTAGTGTCCTTTGGTCATCCTTTAATGTTGTTTTGCATCTGTTGTGTCTGCTTGCTGTAGCCGCTCGCCTGTGTTTTCCGTTTGTTGCTGTTTCAGCTCGCTTACGTGGATGGTCCGCTCTTTCTTTGTGTTTATGTGTCTTATTTTGCAGATTACTGGTGACGCAAAACCTATGACTTGGTAAGGTCCGTCGTATCTTGGGGCCAATTTTGCTGCGAACCCCTCGGCCGCTTTTGATAAATGGTGTTCCTTGGCCCACACGACGTCACCCACCTTTGGCGTCCATTGCCTCCTCCTTAGGTTATAATGCCTAGCCTGGTCCTGGGATGCTTTCTCCAGGTTCCGCCTTACAATCTCGAAGATTTCCCTGAGTTTGTTAGCATTCTCTTCCGGGGTCTCTGTCGGTCGTCCGGTCCCTACGGTTTCTCTGTCGTATAGGGCGCTCGGTAGTCTTGGTTCTCTGCCTTGGGTAATGAACGACGGTGTGTAACCTGTGGATTCTGAAACGCTCGTGTTTACTGCCAGCATGATTTCTGGCCATTTTTCGTCCCAGTCTCTTTGGTTCTGCCCTGCGAACTGCGCAATCATTGTTTTCACCGTCCTATTGGCTCTCTCAGTCGGGTTCTCCTGTGGGGTGTATGGAGCTGTGAACTGTTGCCTGGCTCCCATTTCGGCCAGGAAACTCTTGAAGGTTTTGCTGGTAAACTGGACTCCGTTGTCCGTTATGACTATTTTGGGGACCCCATACCTCGCGATTATGCGTTCTTTAAAAGCTTTCTTTAGGGATTCGGCCGTCGCGCTTCGCAGCGGCACCAACTCAGTCCACTTGGAGAACCTGTCTATCAATACCAGCAGCATTTGGTTGCCGTGTTTCGAACGCGGCAGGGGTCCGACGAAGTCCGCACATACCGTAGCCCATGGTTCCTCTGGCACCTGCGTAAGCATTTTCCCAGCCATTTGCATCTGATTCGGCTTGAACCTCATGCATGTCTCGCATACTCGCACGTGGGCTCGGGCGTCTCTGTGCATTCCTGGCCAGTAGTACCGGGCTGCCAGACGTGCTATTGTCTTTCGGCTTCCTACATGGCCAGCCGCCGGTGAGTCGTGGTTCTCCTTCAGCACCGTTTCCCGTAGAGCTTTCGGGACGCACATCTTCCATGTTGCAACATCTTCGCTGCCCGCTCTATGAGGTATATTTCTGTACAGGGTGTTACCCTCCATCACGTAGTCTGGATACTTTTGCGGCTGGGTCCTTATCTTTTCGCGCATTTCCCGAATCCAGCTGCATGCTGCAGAAGCTTCCGCCGCCGACGTCTCCTTGATCCCTCGAAGCGTTTCCGGCAGTGGCTGCCTTGACAAAGCGTCTGCCACCACGTTGAGTTGCCCTTTCCTGTACGCTATTTCGAAGTCGTACTGCTGCAACTCCAGGGCCCATCTGGCGATCCTCCCTGAAGGGCTCTCTATGCTGTTGAGCCACTTCAGTGCCATGTGGTCGGTTACTACTTTAAAGTGGTAACCTTCCAGATACGGCTTGAGCTTTCGGATTGCCCAGACGATTGCCAAGCACTCCTTCTCGGTTGTTGAGTAATTCTTCTCAGCGCCGTTGAGCGTTCGGCTTGAGTAAGAGATTACCTTTTCGCCTCGTTCAGTTTCCTGGGTCAAGATTGCCCCGATGCCGTAGTCGCTTGCGTCAGTTTGCAAGATGAATGGTTTGTCGAAGTCCGGGCATGCCAGTACGGGGTCTGCGACGAGTCTTGCCTTCACCTCTTCGAACGCCGTCTGATGTTCCTGTGTCCACACCCATTTATTGCCCTTGCGTAGCAGATCGTTGAGAGGTTTGACTATTTTTGCGAAGTCAGGTACAAACCGGCGGTACCATGATGCTACGCCCAGGTACTGTCGGAGCTCTCTTACTGTCGATGGTGGTTCTAGTTCGGCGATGGCTGCTACCTTTTCCGGATCCGTGCCTATTCCTTCGCTAGTCACTCGATGACCGAGATATAACAGCTCTTTCTTGAAAAATTGACACTTCTCCGGGTTTAATCTCAGATTTGCCTCCTTTAGTCGTCGGAAAACTTCCTTTAGGTTGGCCTTATGTTCTTCCAGCGAGCGCCCGATCACTATGATGTCGTCCTGGTAAGCAAATGCGTGCGGCGACATTTCTGGGCCGATCACCCGGTCCAGCACCCGTTGAAAAGTCGCAGACGCCGAATGAAGTCCGAATGGCATTACTTTCCATTGGAATAAACCTTTCCCCGGCACTGTAAACGCCGTATACTGCCTGCTGTCCGCTTTCAGTGGGATTTGCCAGTACCCATCCTTTAGGTCCAAGCTGCTGATGTACCGTGCTTCCCTTAGTTGGTCGAGAATATAATTTATTCGTGGCATCGGGTAGGCATCCTTTACAGATTTGGCGTTTATTTGCCTAAAGTCGACGCACAGTCTCCATTTGCCCGTCTTTTTTCTAACCATCACGATGGGAGAACTGTATGGGCTTGTTGAGTGTTATATGTATCCCATTTGGAGAAGCTCGTCCACCTTCGCATTGATCTCCCCTTGAACTTTCGGATTCTTGGGATAGTATCGCTGCTTTATTGGTTTGTCGTCTTTCATCGTGATCTGATGCTCTGCCATGTTTGATGTTCCCTTCATGCTGCTGAAAGTCGATAGCTCTGCCTCCAGGAATTTCGTCGTGTCGTCATCTTCGCTTGCCCGTTGTACGACTGCCACCGACAACTTTTCCTCGAGCCATCCCTTGTGACGATTCCTGGCCGGTATTATCACTTCGTGTCCAGCGCACTTAATTTCGGTACCGACTTGTGTTAGAAAGTTCCATCCCAACACCAATGAATCCACTACTCCTGGTAGTATCAGCAGGCTCATGCTCAGTCGCTTGTTCCCGAACGCGATTTCCACCTCCAGCTGCTCATCGATTCCGCCACATCTTCCGTCTGCCAACCTAACTTGCCGTCGTATCCTCGTAATCTTTCCGAGGGCAGCCAGATCGTCCGCCAGCTCTTTGCTTATGAAGCTTGCTGTTGCCCCGGTGTCGATTGTGGCCTTGTATGTGCCCCGCTGCGGACAACTGCTGCTCCTCCTCGATCAGCTTTCCCGTTAGTTTGGAGAGGTAGCATCTTGCGACCCCCGCTCGCCTCTCTGCGGCTGAGATCGCTGGGCATTTCCCGCCTGCTGGCAGCATTCAACGCTCCTGACGCCTACTCTCCCGCACACCCAGCAGAACAACAGGCGTTGGTGCCGACATCCCCGCGCCCAGTGTCCATGACCGCCGCACTTTCGGCAGGCCTCCTGGGGGTCTGTGATGTGTGTCGTTTCACGAGGCCTTTGTGTTGTACTTGGTGGCCTCCAAACATTGTTTGCTGGTTGCATCTGTTGCTGTTGTGGTGGTGTCCATTGGCCTCCGCGTGGTGCTCCTGTTGCCTGCTGCCGTGGTACTCGGTTAGGTGGCGACCATTGGTCGTTTCCCCGCGTCTCCTGGATTCCTGTCTCTTCGCATCTTCTGCATGTTACCTGCGCTGGCGATGACGACTTGTTCTTCGAGAATTTGTTTTCTTGCGCGAACGCTTCCCGCTCCTTTTCGAGTTCTTCATACTCGTCTGCTAATATCATCAGCGTGTCCAGGTCCGACACTTTGTATGCCCTTAGGAAGATCCTTAGACTGGGGGTGCAGTTCTCCTTGATGATTCTTAGGGTCTCTATGGCGGAGTAATTAAGTGGCCTCACCATCGTCTGCATGTCGATCATGTAGTCTTTGAACGACTCGCTGAAGCCCTGCTTCCGTTGCCTGACCTGATCCGCCAGCCTGGTGAAGAAGTCTCTCGGTAGAAAGTATGTGTGGAAACTATCTATGAACTCCGCCCAGGTTTTCCATTGTTTGTTGTTGGCGATGAACCACTTCAAAGCCCTTCCCTTCAGTAATTCAGGCATCGCTCGGGGAATCATGTCTAACTCCAAGCCGTATGTGTTGGCGGACCATTCCACCTGCTCCAGGAACTCGAACGGTTTTTCCGCCCCGTCGAACCTGAACGACCATTCGCGGACCTGTTTAGCGATCCTTGCATAGTCTGATTGATTGGGTCTCGAGATCAGCGCTGTTGTTTTCCTGTCTTGGCTTGATTCTCTCCTGTTTGCCTCCTTTTGTAGGTTGTCAACGCTCAGGCTTGCCACTAAGTTGTCCCCTTCGACGGTTGTTAACGTGATGCTGGGGCCGGCTTTGTCGTGGTATGTGGCTTCCAAATCGGCCCAGATGTCAACGAGTTGTGGGTCATTTTCCGTTTCTGAGTAATACTCGGATAATGCTTTTCTCATGTCCTCTAATCTGCCGTCCAGGGTGACATTAAGCCTCTGTGCGACATTGGCGAAATCCTCCTTTTTAAGTCGGTAGATCCACTTCTTCCCCATTCTGTTTAAATTGCTTTCACTGCTGGGACAATCACGTTGGGCGCCAGATGTAACGAACTGATTTTTATGGTCTGCTCGCTACGAGATTCGTGCGGCTAGCTCAGTATATTGTGTGTTCGTCCCACCAAATTTATATTAACGTGACCGCCCAGTAGCTCAGTGAGAAAGCACAGAATTCACGGGTTCGTATTGGGTTTATTGTGGGTATATTATTACAAGTGTCTTAGTCGCTTGGTTGGCCTTGACTCGTTGCTTGTGACCCTCGGTACGTCCGATGGTCCTGATTGACTTGACGACCTCTCGCCTTTGAAGACTCGGTGCTCCAGTCCTGTAGCTCTCTGAAGATACTCGCAGCTCCCTGAAGATCCTCGCAGCTCCCTGAAGATACTCGCAGCTCCCTGAAGACGCTCGCTGCTCCCTGAAGACGCTCGCTCGCTGATCGCTTCGCACGCGTGACTTGGTGACTGCTGGTAACGACTCGGACTCGCGAGGGGGTCAGCCGTACGGGCTTAGGGAAGCGTCACCGTTCTCAGACTAGGGTGAACAGAAGCTGCGCTCTCCAGGATCGCTCCTTTCGACACACCGCCGCCTGTCCCTTGCTCTGTCCCGGATGGTCCCACTGGGGTTTCTGCTCAGCCCGCGCGGACAGTCAAGGCGGTAACGCCAGGAAGCTGCCTCGCGCTTTACTTCGCTTCCACGCCTAGTGTAAACGAACGTTCCACCCTAGCCTCACCCTTTTGCTTTTGGTCCCGGACGTTTCCGCGTGGCTTTTGGTACTCGGGGTTCGGGCACGCCGCTCCGGGACCTCGCAAGTCGAATCTGTAGGGCTCTCCTGGACAATTCCACTCGAGACCGTACCGATCGACCGCTCTCCCTTCTGGCTTGTTATATTTGGGGTTCGGGCACGCCGCTCCGGGACCTCGCAAGTCCAATCTGTAGGGCTCTCCTGGACAATTCCACTCGAGACCGTACCGATCGACCGCTCTCCCTTCTGGCTGGTTATACTCTCTCCAGGCGTAACGCCAGGACTTTGTGGATAAAGTTAAACGACCGCCTTGACCTAGCCGTGTGACGCCCTCTGGATCTCAGCTACCTGCGTCTCAATTCGGAGATTCCTGGTATCCCAATCCCGAACGTCTCGACGTAGCAATCTTGCTCCTTGTAGGCTCCCACGGCGTTGTTTCCCTGGCGACTCGACTTGCTGTTGCTCCCTTGTAGATTATCGGGTTGTTTGATTGTTCCCTTTGGTATCTGATTGATCTTGACGGTTTGACTCCTTGTGATCGACTGATGCAGCTGCCAGCGCTCTGCGGCCTTATATAGGGCCTCCGGGAACCGTTATTTCCCTTTTGCGCACGGCCCGCTGGATATCTCCACTCTGGGTCCAAAGTCCGTGCGTCCTGGATGACCCACTTGTCGTTCCCGTACCGCTTCCAATCGATGCTCCGCCCACTGCTGCCATCCCGCTGATTCCCGTGATGCTTGTGGCACGCCTGTGTGCCGCTCCACCGCCGAGATGTGGCACTTCCTCTCCCGGTCCAAAGTTCACGGGAGAGTCCAAAGTCCGATGGAGTCCCGTTACCCGCTTTTGCACACGGCACTCTTGCCTTGCCCGCGAAGTCTCCACTCTCTCTCGATCTCCATCCTCGGTCTCCAAACTCTCTCGCTCTCCTTCATTGGTCTCCAAACTCTCTCGCTCTCCTTCGTTGGTCTCCAAACTCTCTCGCTCTCCTTCGTTGGTCTCCAAACTCTCTCGCTCTCCTCGCCGCGCCGTTACTACGCGAATTCGCCGCGTATCTGGCAAGCGGCCGGCCATCTGCTGCTGTTTCTATTTGTGGGGAGTTATTCAACTCCTCACACCTTTCCTTAAAATTAATAATACTAAAATATCACTCACCTTTATATTATTAATTTTAATCATTATATATTTGATTTTTTTACTCATTATAAAATACAAAAATGCTATATTATTTGTAACCAAAAAACAACGGCCAGAACCAGAAAAATCTATTAACGAAGAAAATTTTTAAACAAAATATACAGATCAATTAAATGAATTTCATATTGAATACTGACGATCCATTTTAGAAGGGGGAGAGTTATCCAACCCGTGAAAATAAGACGCTTATGGCTTTTATAAACAATATTTTCAATCTCTGCCTTTGTCTTTGGCTTCGAGGTCCGATCTTGGTTACCCAGCTAAGTTAAATCAAACAAAAACACCTCTTAACGAGGTAAAAAGTAGTGGCAAACGAGCCTTTAAAAAAAATTTCTGATATCAACAATTGTGACGAAAAATGATATTACGTTCGATAAAATAAATAAACTATATTAAATACTGACGATCCATTTTAGAAGGGGGAGAGTTATCCAACCCGAGAAACTAGGACGCTTATGGCTTTTATAAACAATATTTTCAATCTCTGCCTTTGTCTTTGGCTTCAAGGTCCGATCTTGGTTCCCCAGCTAAGTTAAATCAAACAAAAACAACTCTTAACGAGGTAAAAAGTAGTGGCAAACGCGCCTTTAACAAAAATTTCTGATATCAACAATAGTGACGAAAAATGATATTACGTTCGATAAAATAAATAAACTATATTAAATTTATGATTTCGGCCCGCAACAGTAAATATTTATTTACCTACACGTAAATTTTCTGTTGTAACGTGCCGAATACATAAATATATATGCGGCTATATATAGTAGTTGTCTTCGCACGCTCTCTTGCGAGCTTCGCCACTACGTGTACTACCGTCCACAGTGGTTAAAGTAAACATCAGCTTCCGTTCGAAGCTCAATCAATTGCGCCTTTTCATACTCAGAATTTGCCTTTGTCTTTGGCTTCGAGGACCAATCTTGGTTCCCAGCTAAGTTAAACAAATCAAAATTAAAGTAAACCTCAGCTTCCCTTCGAAGCCCAATCAATTGAGCCTTTTGCGTTTCAAGTTCCCACCAAATTGCATCGATCAGCATAATTGAATTTCACAATGAGATGCGACAGTTTCATCTTAAGCTTTTAATCTAAACATAAATTGAAGTTCTAAAAGTTCAAAAAGAAGAGCTCCTGGCCGAGGTTCATTCGATCAGATTAAGAAATGAAGAAGTCAGTCCTATTTTGTCCGAGACCGTGATCAGTTCACAAGTATTAAAAGTGTCTTGTATTAATTGTGTATTTAGAACAAAGGTTTAACACCCGAGTTTTAAAATAAAAAATAAATTTTTTTAAATCATCTTCAAACAACGAATTTATTTGCGCACGTATTCTCAAGCATTGGTGACATGAAAGCATGTATTCGCTTTCGACAGTGCGCGCTGCCTAAATATACCCATTACTTTTAAAGTTATAAGCTAATTTTTGGAAGGCGATTGGCTTCTATGTTAAAAAAATTTATATTGTACTGACTTTATATGATAATTCTACGAATTAAGTATATTTTATAGTAAAATGCGAATATATGTGAGGTTTTTATTATTTTTAAAGTATATAAGTTTAAGTATTTATTTAAATGATATGATAAATATGGTGTGTCACAATGTGAGTATAATTAAGACTGTCGTCGCGTCGTTTTGCTTTTCACATAAGCACGTCTTCTTTGGATCAGATCTCGTCAAATACTGCCTCTACTCGTCGTTATCGTCTTATCGTCGTTGTACTCATCCTTTACTTCTTTTGGGCCGTCTTCTTCTGGAATCTGTGTTACTGCTCGTCGTTCTCGTTGTCTAGATCGGGATTGTTAGGGTGATTCTCGTAATATCACTCCCACATTCGGCCATTCTGATCAAACATTCGCCTCGAATGTTTCTTCGTTGTCATCGTGGGTTGGCCATGGCTTGAGATATTCGGCACAGGTTGAAGAAATTTTTGGACCGTCTAAGTTGCCGACTTTCTGGACTCCGCCAAATTGTGTGCGCTTTATGGCTACCATGTCGCCAACGTTGTAAAGCCTTGCTGGTTTGCGTCGCAGATTATACGTCTTTTTGTTTTCCGTTTGAAGCTTTAAAATTTGTGATTTTGCTTTTAGCCTTAGATCGTTTCGAGAGTCCTGAAACAGCGCTATGGTTTCGTTGTTGATTAGCTCACGGAGCTGTTGGTCATTTTTGTTTCTCATTTTGACACCGATTAGAAGCTCAAAAGGAGTGGCGTTGATGCTTCTCGAGAAAGTAGAGTTGATGGCTTGTTGAACTCGATCAACGTGTCTGTACCATTTTGCAGGATCATCCAGCTTTGACAAAACTGGGATAATTATGGCATAGAGTCGCTCCACTTGTCCGTTAACCAGTGGTAGGCCTGTCGTAGACTTGACTACCTTTATATTTTCATCGTCGCAATACTGGAGAAAATCTTGGGCTAAGAAAGCTGAACCTCGATCCGAAATGATACAAGGTGGGTTACCAAGCACATTACTTTGTCCTCGTAGCTTTGTAATGACTTCGCTTGCGGTCGTTGACTTTGTAGGATAAAGCCAGCAGAACTTCGTAAAAGAATCGATGACGGCGAGTATGTGTTTGTAATTCTTGCTTGTAGAATCTAGTGGACCTAAGAAGTCGATGTAGTAGGTGTGCAATGGAAAGTCTTCTTTGTGCAAATGATGCAGCCAGCCCTCCTGCTTGCCACGCTTGCGGTTGCTTAAAATGCATACAGCAGTCGATGAATTTCTTGATATTTTCGTCAATGTTTTGGATGAAATATTCATTGCAAATCATCTCCTTCGTCTTTTCGACGGCGAAATGTCCTCGGTCGTGTGCTCTGGCTATGATCTGTCTTTCCATGTCTCTGGGAACAACAAGAAGTTCTGCGTCGTTGACTATCTTGTATAAGATTCCGGACTTAAGAAAATAGTCGTCGTAGGGTGAGTCAGAGTCTTCGATAATTTTGCAGATAGCCTTCAAGTGTTCGTCCTTTTCTTGAGCTTGTTTAAAGTCAAGGGCTACGGAGTCGTCAACGATGGTCATTATTGGGTATCTGGAGAGAGCGTCAACGTGCTTCATACATGTACCTGAACGGTGTTCGACTTTGTAGTCGTATTCTTGAAGCAATAATACACAACGTGCCACTCTAGTGCACAGACTTTGCTTGTCCAGCGGCTTGGTGAATGCATTGCAATCGGTGACAATCTTGAATGGGATGCCAAGGAGATAAACTCTGAACTTGGTTATAGCTTCGATGATCGCTAGCACCTCTAACTCGTAGCTGGAATATTTACGCTGCGCATCCGTGGTTATCCTACTCATAAAGTAGACTGGGTGAAATTGGCCGTCGTCAGCTGATTTCTGCAAAAGCACGGCGCCAAACCCGTCTATGGAGGCGTCAGTGTGTACCTCGGTTTCGTACTTCGGGTTGTAAATAGCTAAAGCAGGTGTGGAAGTCAGGTATTTCTTTAGGGATTCAATAGCGTTCTCTTCGTCAGGGCCAACAACAAATTCAGCTTTATTTTTGGTAAGGTCAGTCAAGGGTTTCGAAATTAGAGCATAATTTTGGATAAACTTTCTAAAGTATCCTGTGAGACCTAGAAAACTTTCTAGCTGCTTGACTTTCTGTGGCGTCTTGAATTTCGAAACTGCGTCGATCTTCAGAGGAGTCGGAGAAATGGTTTTGTTTTCGATAATGTGACCTAAGAACTGGATAAGGGTCTGCAGAAAATGGCATTTCTTTAGGTTAAGCTCGAGACCATATTCACTGCAAGTTTATATAACTTCGGTGAGATTCGACACCGCCTCCATTTCGTCCTTCGCTGGGATAATTATGTCGTCTACATAAGGGAGAGCGATTCCTTTACGGGACAGAGTTCGGAAAATCGCATTTATGTGTCTCTGAAACACACCTGGTGAGTTTGACAAACCAAAAGGCACCTTTTTGGAATTGGTATTGCCCACTCTGCGTCACGAATGAGGTGTACTTCCTGCTAGATTCGGCGACTGGCACATGGAAAAAGCCATTCCGCAAATCGATTGTGCTGAATACCAACGCTTTTTGTAGGCGGTCGAGCTGGTCGTCAATCAGGGGCAACGGAAAATGATCTTTTACGATTACCTTGTTTATACGCCTGAAACCTACGCAGAGTCGTTGCGATCCGTCGTTTTTCTTCGCAAGCACTACCGGGCTTGTGAATTCGGAGTCGGACTCCTCGATTATACCGTTATCCAACCATTGCTCGATCTGCTCGTCGATAACGTTCGTTTCAGCAAAAGCGAATCTGCGCGGACGCGAGAAAATTGGCGATTCGTCGTTTAGAAGGATTTTCATTTCAATGTTTGTCGACTTCGATTTAAGCGGCTTGTAATTCATTATTAGTTCACTCACTTCTTGCTTCGCGCACTCACCAGCTGATTCGTTTATATCAAGTTCATCGTTGTTAATAACCGTGTCAATTTTCAGCAAGTTAGATGGGATGTTCTCTTCGCAAAGGTTATTTAAATTTCGCACACGCAAACCACTTGGACCGAACGATATTTCTGCTTGCAAGCACAATTCCTCTCCGATGATCATACGAGTTTCCATACAATCGAGCGGAACTATGAAGAAGTTCAATTCGTAGGCACTGCTGTCGATCCACACTGCTTGCTTGCACTGTCCAATTGGCTTGATCTTATTGGCATTGCGATTTTTTCCAAATCCAATTAGGTATACACTGCACTCCTTCAGCTTCGGCAAAGCTAGCTCAAATGTCTTCGCGCAAAATATTATATTTACTGCCTGTGTCGAATAGAGCAATACAATTTTGGTTTTTGATTGAAACAACTTTGCTCGTCATGTTGTTGTGCTCACTTAAAACACGCGCGTTTGGCTTGCACTCTTCGACTGATTTGTCGCCTTGGGGGCAGTTTTTGGAGATGTGACCGAATTTGTTGCATTTAAAACACTTTCTGCCTTTCTCTTTGTTGTTGCAGCCACTAGACAGATGTCCCTTCTTGCCACAATTGAAGCAAACGATTTCTTTCTTGCCAGTTTTCGAACCACCGTGCACTGCTTGAGCTTTCTTTTCTTTAGCACTGTTTTCGCCAAAATAGGATTTTGCACTGATCGTTTGGTAGTCCTTCAATTTGTATTTGAATTCGGTCATGTTTCTAGCTCCATAAAGCATAGACTTGTTAATTGAGAGTTCATCAATACCGTCGATAACGTATTGGATGAGAGCGTCTTCTTCAACATTTCCCCGTGAGGCAATATCTTTCATATGGTAAAAATATTCCTGTACACTTTCGCGCGTCGTTTTCTCTCTCCAAGTTGCTTGTGAACTTGTTTGCTGCTCACTCTCGATCTGAACTCGCTCAACAAACACGATTTCAATGCACTCCACGAATTTATTCCTTTCTCGCTCAACACAAACAATTTCGCGACACCTTTGAGCGATTTTTTGGCAAAGATTGGCTCTTGCATATCGTTCCAACCCATAAGTACAGCTTGGTCTTCAAAATCACTTATCCAGACGTCGACTGGAATTTCGATATAGATTCCTCTATATCGCGAAAACTTAAAGCGAAACGCGGCATTCTATTGTATTGAATTGGTACTGGTTGCGAATTATTCTTTTGGTCTCTTTCACTCGTTGGATTTGTTCCTGCGGAATTTGCAACCATACTCTCGATCTCGTCGTCGCTTTGGTTCTCTTCGTCATCATCTCTGTCTTCATCAGATTCCTCTGGATCTTCCACTTCGTTGCCAACGAGAGTTGGTCAAATCGAAGATTTTGAAAAATATTCAATTGCATGTTTCGACGTCGTGGCTTATATTCAAAATTAGGAATATTGAAATTAAATCTCTTTCAGTCAGTTTTGCCTGCACGTATACACTTTTGGCTTTATAAACTCCCCCTTTTTCAAAGACAAATTTGTGCAAAGCACAAATGCTTTCCTTTGATGCATTTTTAAAATTTTTAGAAATTAAATCGTTTAGACACGCCATAATTGAAAAAATGAATGTTTCACGATGAGTTTATGTGTCCACTCCTTCACTTTTCACTGATCACTTTCACCTTTCTCGGATACTTCCCGGAGTGGAGTTTTTATTATTTTTAAAGTATATAAGTTTAAGTATTTATTTAAATGATATGATAAATGATAATGATATGATAAATATGGTGTGTCACAATGTGAGTATAATTAAGACCGTCGACGCGTCGTTTTGCTTTTCACATAAGCACGTCTTCTTTGGATCAGATCTCGTCAAATACTGCCTCTACTCGTCGTTCTCGTCTTATCGTCGTTGTACTTATCCTTTACTTCTTTTGGGTCGTCTTCTTCTGGAATCTGTATTACTGCTCGTCGTTCTCGTTGTCTAGATCGGGATTGTTAGGGTGATTCTCGTAATATCACTCCCACATATATGTACTTGTATAATCGATGTTTCATCGATGTTTTAAATAAAATTTGTATACCCGTTACTCGTGGAGTAGCTTCTTGCGCAGCGCAAGTTTGTTTCAGCAGGGTGCCACGCCCTTTCTAACGCCCAGAAACCGCCCAAAACTTTGGCTCCTACAGTTTTGATGCTAGAATACAAATTTTAACTGAAATGTATTGTTCTCTTCAATGCCTGTCGATTGACCCAAAAAAAATTTGCAACGCCCACTCTAAAGCAAAAATCTGACTACCGCCCACATAACCATTGAGATCGCGGGTAGGTGGCGCATTTCAATCTCGCTTTGCTGCTTGCATATCTTCTTTTACCTTTTGTCCTTATAGATGAGTAACGGGTATCTGATAGTCGAGGTACTCGACTATAGCGCTGTTTCAAGTTAATAACTAAAATAATGAATATACAAATAAATATTTGAATATTACATACGTACATTTCTCGTAAATTACCTATTTGAAGTATTTGATATAAAAATAAAAAAATAATACAAAAAAATAAAACTTGGTTAAATAATTTTGCGCCATTCACATTTGTTTTATAATTACGCACACAATATAAGGAGTGTTGGGGCGGGAGGGCTTGATCGCTGAAATGGATGAAGTCCCAAGAACGAAGGTACGAAAAAACACGGGGGTACTTTGGAGTTTATACCGCGACGTGCATGGGTGTTTACTTTGGTGTTACACTTTGAAAATAGAGCTAGCCTAACTTAAGTTAAGCGCTCCAGAGCGGAGCGGAGAATTAGGGGAGAGATGGAGAGGGAGAGCGGAGGGCATGCGAGCGCTATAACTATAACTATAGCGTTCTCTCTTTTTATACTTTTGCAGAGGGTATAATAATTTCAGTCAGCAGTTGGCAACGCAGTGAAGGAGACTTTTTCGACTTTACAAAGTATATATATTATTGATCAGCATCACTAGACGAGTCTATCTAGCCATGTCAGACTGTCCGTATCTAAGCAAACTAGTCTCTCAGCTTCTAAGCTTCGGGATGAAACCTTCCCAAAAGTCTTTTTTCTATTGCAGGTAGTATACAAGTCGGAACGAGCCGGATACAACTAAAGCTCCTAAAGCTACCATAGGAATGATCGAAAAATATTTAAAAAAAGAAAAAAATTATAACTTAGGTGTTTTTGACATTCTGCTTTTGTGATTATCATTCTCTTAATATTTCAGAATTTCGAATAAAATTAAAGTCAATTCGGACGACTTCATTATATAGCTGCCATAGGAGCAATCAAAATAATATATAGACCGTTTATTTTGTTTTCGGTAAACATACACAGTAGTAAATTGAAATTGAAAATTTTCAGAAAATTTCTCTAATTAGTTTTTAGTTTTCTAAAAATCGAAAACTCTGAACATAAAATGCTCCCACAGGATCGACCTTCAAGGGCTTAGTAACTTCGGCATGCCGACACTATCTTCCTATTTTGCTTTTTTTTTTCTAGTACAAACCTTTAAGCAGTTTCTGATTTGCTTTTGTTGCATTCAGACGCATTTCTCTTTTGATATTAATTTGTTTTCGTCTTCTGACCATTTTTTTCTGATCAAAAATATCTTGATAAACAAAAAAAAAGCTTACAAAACGGAATTCCGCCGAAAAAAGTTAAGGAAAAATTTGGTTTTTATTAAATAATGTGTTAATTATTTGTATACCCGTTAATCGTAGAATAAAAGGGTATGCTAGATTCGTCGGAAGGTACGTAGCATATAGAAGGAAACGTTTCCGACCCTATAAAGTAATTATATTCTTGATCAGGATCACCAGACGTCCGTATGTCTGTCCGTCCGTATGAGCGCTGAGATCTCGGAAACTAAAAAAGCTAGAAAGTTGCGACGTACCATGTAGATTCTTGAACCCATAACTGAAACTTCAGTACTTATTGAAAAGGACGAATTTGTGTAAAAATGTCCTTTTTGAACTTTTTTCCTCGACTTGAAAACTTAAATTTTTTGATGCAAAAAGTTTTTTCAAACAAAAATAATAGTAACTACAAAAAAATTTTTTCAAAAATCATTTTGCTTATATTTTTTATAATTTTTTGAAAATGCTTAGAAACATGCATTTTAGCAATATTTTTCTCTTTTTCATACAAATTTTTTCCGACATTGTCACCTTCAAAAAATCATAAAATATATAAGCAAAATTATTTTTGAAAAATTCTTTTTGCAGTTACTATTATTTTTGTTTGAAGAAACTTTTTGCATCAAAAAATTTAAGTTTTCAAGTCGAGGAAAAAAGTTCAAAAAGGACATTTTTACACAAATTCGTCCTTTTCAATAAGTACTGAATGGGTTAAGAAATGTATTGTATCATTCAAACGGCATTTAAATTACCTTTCCATTGATGTCTAAGTTAAAAAGATGTAAGTTCAAATTATGAGTATATTTAACTTTTTTTTTGTGAAAATACCTTTGACCACCCTTGTATATTCTTGATCAGCATGACTAGACGAGTCGATCTAGCCATGTCCGTCTGTCCGTCCGTTTCTACGCAAACTAGTCCCTCAGTTTTAAAGCTATCGGGCTGAAACTTTCCCAAAAGTCTTGTATCTTTTGCTGGTAGTATAGAAGTCGGAACCAGCCGGATCGGACCACTATATCATATAGCTCACATAGGAATAATCGGGAAAAAAAATTTTTTAAAATTATATCTTTGGTGGTTTTTAACATACATAACCTTCTATGCTTGGAAATTACATTTTTTAATTAGTTTTGAACTTCGAATTCAATTTTATCAAAATCGGACAACTATATCATATAGCTGCCATAGGAACGATCGAAAAATTGGTGGGAAAATAATATGAAACAAATTATAACTTCGGTGTTTTTTACCATATAACCTCCTACGCTTGGAAGTAACATTTCTTAATTAGTTCTGAATTTCGAATTTAATTTTATCAAAATCGGACGACTATATCATATAGCTGCCATAGAAACGATCGGAATATTATCTTATACCATTGGGAATATAATTTTTTGTATTTTTAAATTTAATAATTATAACTGCAAGGGTATACAAACTTCGGCATGACGAAGTTAACTTCCTTTCTTGTTTTTATTACTATAGACATAAAAAGTGGACATTTTACCTAAAAAATGTTTCTAACTCTAATTAAAACAAGAAAGGAAGTTAGCTTAGCGACTTATATACTACCTGCAAAACAAATAAGGCTTTTGGTAAAGTTTCAGCCCGATAGCTTCAAAACTGAGAGACTAGTTTGCGTAGAAACGGACGGACAGACGGACCAACGGACATGGCTAGATCGACTCGTCTAGTCATGCTGATCAAGAATATACATACTTTATGGGGTCGGAAACGTCTCCTTCACTGCGTTGCAAACTTCTGACTGAAATCAATATACCCTCTGCAAGGGTATAAAAACAATTTTTGTAAAAAAAATTTATTTATCTAAAATTTTTCAAAATACAAAAAAAATTTAAAATTAAAATAAGATTATCGACTTTACTACCAGAATTTTAATACTTTTCTTATTGTTTGTACTTTTCAGATAATTAATGATATTATTCGATATAATTTGCTCCCGTCAAAAGGGCGTTAAAATTCTGGAGGCAGTGTCGAGTGACAGTTTTCTCCAGATGTCTACATCTCGCTCGCTTACACTGTCCTCCGCTCTCCCTCTCAATCTCTCTCTTAAGTCTCCGCTGCGCTCTGGAGCTCTTTAGTTAAGCTAGGCTTAAGCAGTTCCTATTTTCAAATGTCGCGCAGCAACCCTAAAGATCTAAAGTTCCTTCGATCATGTTTCTGCGTGTATTTTTCTCGCCTTTTCCTGGGACTCATTTTTTCCACATTCAATCCACCCCTCCTTCGTGCCTGATTTCATCATTCATGTATTTTTCGAGGATGGACACCAGCAGCAACGGTGGCGCGAAACGCTTCAGATAAGTTTTACGTACACTCATAGAAATTTTATTAAAGCCGCCCTAAAACGGGGGTCAATGGCGACTGGGTAACAAAATAAGGGCAACATTTTCTAAAAATAGGCATGTATTGGTCTTACATTTTGAGCTATTTTTCTTAGATCTAGGGTTAATTTTCTTAAGTCTAGGGCGATTTTTCTGTTTTCAAAGGTAAATACCCTTAACATATGAAAAAAAATTGTAAGCATCTACGGCGGTATTTCTTAAAATTAGGGTGAAGCGCCCTAAAAACAAGAGCAAGTGCCCTAAATATTAAAACTAATTTTTATAAAAAAAATCGTGTTTGGACATGTTTGCTGGTGCTGGTTCTCGGCAAACATTATCTGCGGTACTTTTTTTTCTGGAATTTTTTTAGGATTATTTGACTGACTTGTGTCCTTTTTTCACTATAATTTGAGAGGGTGAGAAAAGGGCAAGGTTATTATTTGGCCGCTCCACGGATGTTGGTAAACTGCTAATTAGAGTCATATGAACTGAAAAGTAGTCATTAAACAGAATCAGGGAAATAACATTAATATAAAACAACTTACTTCTTGAGAAAAATCTTCGTGGTCGCAGCGAGAATCGAACTCACGACCGTTGCAGTCGAGAGCACTACCGCTGCACCAAAGACGCATCGCGCTAGGCGACGCGCAAAAAGGGTGCACATCTCAATTTTTTCTAAGAACAAATTCTCAATTTAATTCTAAGAAATATTCTCACTAACGACAACAAATTATGTTTTATTTTACCCAATTAGACTAAATACATTAAAAAACTATTATTTTAATGTAATATAAACTTTATTTTTTTGTTATTTTGACGTGATCTAAAATTTTTTTTGCCTCTGCACACAAAATTGTTTAAGAATTCAATTCTAAAAACTTGCACAAAAAAGAAAAATAAATGTTGACTCTTTGTGGGCTCGAACTCACGCCATTTAGATGAGTTTGAAAGTTTAACGCATTAGAACGCTAGGCTACCAAATTTCAAATTTCAAGGGCGATTTTCTAGTTTCAAGGGCGATTTTGGATGATTTTTATACCTGTTACTCGTAGAGTAAAAGGGTGTACTAGATTCGTCGGAAAGTATGTAACAGGCAGAAGGAAGCGTTTCCGACCCCATAAAGTATATATATTCTTGATCAGGATCACTAGCCGATCGATCTAGCCATGTCCGTCTGTCCGTCTGTCCGTATGAAGGCTGAGATCTCAGAAACTACAAGAGCTACAATACTGGGATTAGGCATGCAGATTCCTGAGATTCCTGCGCAGCGCAAGTTTGTTTCAGAAGAGTGCCACGCCTACTCTAACGCCCACAAACCGCCCAAAACTGTGGCTCCTACAGTTTTGACGCTAGAACAAGAATTTTAACTGAAATGTATTGTTCTTATCAATACCTACCGATTGACCTAAAAAAAAGTTTGCCACGCCCACTTTAACGTCCACAAACCGCCCACAAACTTCAAAAAATCGTAAATATGAACGCGGATATCTCGGAAAATATCAAAGATAGAGAAACGGGATTTCAGACTTAGATTCCGTGGGCTTGAGCTCAGCGCAAGTTTGTAACGCGAATATGCCACGCCCACTCTATCGCCCACAAACCGCCCAAATCTGTGGCGCCCACAATTTTCATGCTAGGTAAAAAATTTAACTGAAATGTATTAATCCAAAAAAAAATTGCCACGCCCACTCTAACGCCCACAAACCGCCCAAGCCTGTGGCGCCCACAATTTTCGTGCTAGATAAAAAATTTTAACTGAAATGTATTGATATCGTCAATACCTATCGATTGACTTAAAAAAAACTTTGCCACGCCCACTCTAACGCCCACAACGCTTAAATTTGTCTACCGCCGGTAGGTGGCGCATTTGCTGCTTGCATATCTCCATTTTCCTTTGGTCCCTTTAGCTGATAACGGGTATCTGATAGTCGAGGTACTCGACTATAGCGTTCTTCCTTGTTTGTTCTACGAAATAAGGCGATTTGACCTAAATATGAGAAAATATTAAAAGCATATGCTCGGAAAAATTCGCCCTAAATAATAGAAATTTTAGAAAACTTAACCCTAAAACGTATTTTCTATGGCGATTTTTCCTATATTTAGGGCGATTTTTCTTAATGTTAGGGCGATTTTTCTGGTATTTAGAAAAATAGTTTTATGAGTGTATTAATATTATTTGCCTGACATTCAGCCAGTTGTCCGGAACCCATTTCGTCCATTTTTTTGTATGATTTGTTGTCCAAATTTATTAGCGATTAAGTCCGACATAGCGGCATTTAGTTTATATACCTATATTCGTGTAGTTTGTGTGCTGCAATATTACCATTTTTCGCGAATTTTGCCGAGCAATAATTTCCATATTCACAGTGCCAAATTATTTCCAATTGTGCACATCCATAATAAATAAATAGGTAAATATTTCTTCTACACATTTGAATGTTTCTAAAATACATTTTTAATTCCATGTGTGTGTAACATATAAACCAGCGGCAGTGAAAATTAGCTTTCAATACAGTCCACTTCAACTGTTTTTCTCTACTTACAATTACGAGTTAATTATTTCCCAAAATTAGAAAACAAATCATAATATCCGCAAATTTACTTCAGCAAAACGCCTGCAATAAAATAGCAGCAAAGCAAACGCACTGACAAACATACATATGAAAGTTAAGTCTTTCGTGAAAATTCTAAAGATTAGGTTAATAATTTGAGAAGGGGCTTGCGTAAGGCCTCCGCGCAATATCTAAGCACGCAGGCAGGAATTCCATCGGGACCAGACGAAGAGACGGGCTTAACACGTTGAAGATCAAACATTTTTCATTTAAGGTGGGACAGAATATTAAATTCGACTTGGATACAGTGTAAGAATATGACTGTTAAGAATGAGGTAAAGTAGAATATGTCGTTTAAAAAAACTTGGCAAATAGATCGGCTTTTGTCTGATCTGTTGTATCGGTAATATTTTCAAAAGATAGCGAGGAAGGAATTACGCTTAGTTTTAACAAACTTTACATCAATTTAAATAGTTTTTGTAACCCAGACAGCTTAGCACGGTAACACTAGACCGAGCACTTAAGTATCTAGAATGAATAGCTTGAGAACCAGTATATTTAAATTTCCTATAAAGTCGGGATTTCTTATTTCTTAGGGGTGTCAGCTCTTTACTGAAACAAAACGGCTTGTTGGACCCTGACGGATAGTATAACGGAACACAAGAATTGAAAAAAGAATTTACGGCACTAAAGAAAATATTTTCAGCATTATCCATATTTTGGGATTAGTACTGATCGGTCCGATCAAAGCCTGATTTATAAAAGTTTCTCCTCTGAAAGTCAGGCTTGCGAAATCAATGTAATCGCTTAGTTGACTTCTCTGATTTTTCTACTTACACGGCACCATTGTCGATTGAGACTGTGAATAAGTCAAGCAAACCTTTAGTAAAGTTATTGTGAGCTAATGGAAGTAAGACATTATATTTTTCATCTTTGGGCCACGAAGTTCCAGGTATATTAAAACTCCCTTGAACTACAAGTTGGTTTCTATTGGACAGCTTATTTGAGACTGACTGTATAACGAAAAGATGATTTAAATACCCCGGGAATTCAGATGCAGACGGAATGTACGAGCAGGTGGTATATAAGACTACCAGGAAACGATAGCCTTACACATATGAGAGTAGAGTCCACGGCATTTAAGACTCCACCTCCTCGCCTTGATGATCGATCATGCCTATAAATGATGTACTTACCAGGAAAAATTTCTGAGTTTAGGATTTCCGGTTTTAACCAGATTTCAGTGTACTCAGTAATATGAGATGCAAAAGAAAGACTATCCCAATACAATTTAGTTCGCTTGCTACGCAAGTCTTTGGTATTCTGATAAGAAAGAGTTAAGCTAGTTTTTAGCTTTTTGAAGAAGGTGCTACGGTAGAAGATAAAGGTGCGGCAGTGCTATGGCCTGGGCTGGGGAGCTTTGTTTCTACAGTTTTTTTTTTCTTTTACTTGTATTCCTATTCCTTGTTTTGAATACCGTTACCACCATAAGTGCCGCCCAGAAATCTGCAGAGCATATGGTTGAAAAGAGCTCAAATGGAACAGAGATCTTAAAATTAAATTTTTCCACGGTGATATTATTAGCCTTCGTTTTATGTTGTATGTAGTCCAACAACTCGGAAGCCATTTGGTCAGGGGAATGTCGAGAAACAAATATTTATTTTTTTTGGCAGAACGACTGATAGAGGTTTTGCCGGAAGAATGGGCTCAGTATTCACTGAAGGTGGCAGGTTACTTAAGGAAGGAGGAACTAGTGATTCAATTGCATTCGATCCAGATTGCAATTGATCCATATGTTTTTTAGCTGCTGATCCTAACAACATTTGAGGATATGTATGTATGTAATGGAGTGGAATGGTGTTCTCCCTAGGCTGCCAACCACCAGTGGTTTTTTTTACGCTTTGGAGACCCATCTAATGGCTTGAGGCTATTAAATTGGGATTCCAGCGCTGAGAGTAACTGATCTGCTCAGCGAATACTATCCCAGCTACGCCAAAGCTGTTAATTAAGCCTTTAAGCCACCTTTAGATAGGCGCACAAACGATCTCATCTCGTGCGCAACTTCAAGACATGGGCCACAACAATATAGTAAGCAATGACCCTTAGCAAGGTCATCGCTAGTTCGACCGGTATACCCAGCCATATCAGCCATTTTTTCACAAAGCCAAAAAGTCAATATTGACTGTTCAGCTCTGATTAACTGATGGCATTTTTTAATGGAACAGAGAAATGTATCCATAATTTGTTTTATTTAGACCACTGTACCAAGGGGAATTTAAAGTTCAAAAATTGCAAACAGTTAAAGTGCAGGAGGAGCACATACTCTGCCGCTAAAGCTTTCGATTAAGGGAAAAAAAAATTTAAAAGAGAGAATGCGAGAGTGCGGCAGAGCACAGAAAAAAAACTTGACCGTTCTCCTTGAAAGTAACACATACGGTGGTGTAACAGAAATCCCTTCCAAAATTTCCCCGAAAAGCAAATCTCGGTGTCACAGATGTCATTTTTGACGGTCCCCCGTATTTTGACAGACGTTTTGATAAAATAAACCAACTTACAAATGCTTGCCAAGAATAAAACTTTATTTAAGACAACACTAATGAAATCTATGAACTATCTGCTTACTACAATTTTTATATTTACTTCGGGTTATATTTAAAAATAAGCATTTTTTTTAAACCGCCTTGAAAAAATTAGATTAAAAAAACCGTCTGCAAACCGTCCAGCCTGACAGTGGTACCAATTTCCTCGAACTTTAAAATACCTAATTTCGGAGTAGTTATCAAAATATTGTGTTAACTAATTATTTGCAGTTTGGTATTTAGTAATGTAGTAAAAAATAAAACCTATTTCTGGTAAAAATTTCATGAAGTTGTAGTTATTAAGAAAAATTATAAAAACATGCCGCCTTTGCAGCACTGTCGTAAAGAATATCCTATTTTTTGCCGGATAAGAAGCCGGTAAAGCCTAGTACTCAGATCGGCTAAGAGTTTCACTAGTCGAAAATTCTTATTCTTTGGAGTGTGACCGAAGTTTTTAAAGTTCACCCGCGATGCATGTGGCATGGTCTTACTGTCAAGCGGCTGGGCTTGTTGCCAAAAGGAAAACAAATCAATTGGAGAAATTTAAAAAGGATGAGTCTGCTGGAACACAAAAAAGGAAAATAAAAATAAATGGAATGTTCAACGAATGTTTTTGTTTATGTAAATAAGTAGTTTAGAGCTTCCTTAACGTCCCACGAATGCTTCGCCATCTTTCCCGCGCCACCGCAGTCCAACTCCGAGTCCCAATAGGCATATTGGACCTTGAGGAAGTGGGAGCCGGATTGGGAACGGGGTTGATCTGCTGATTCTGCAGGAAGTCGCCCAGCATCCTGGCCATGGCTTCTCCAACTGTTCCTTAGCGGGGGCCCTATTTTCCTCCTCCCTATAGAAGCCACCGCGTCCTCCAGCTCAGCTTAAGCTGCCAAGCAGCTGGTGGTGGTGGTGTACGGAGTGCTACTGGAGAGGATTTCGGAGATCATATTACTGGTGGTTCTGCTAAAAAGATCCTTCTATTAGTACAACGCAACCAAATTATTTTGGCCAGATCTTACTTTCTTTGCGAGGACACGCTCGGTAGGATGTCCATGTAGAGAGCGAAGTCCCACTCGGCATGTTCCTTCCCACTGTGATTCTCTAGAGGATCTCCTCCAGAACTTCAACTATTCTGCCGATTTGCCCCTGTTGTGGTATTGCTTCCTGTCGGTCAAGTCCCACAATAATGGGCAACAGCTTGGATTAGGCGTCCTTTTTCATCTGCACTGACCTCCTTTAACCGTTTCTGGGGTTTTTCTTCCATTTAAAATTTTTAAATTCCCCGCCGCTTCTGCACGAACACCGCCAAAGATTAAATTTCTTATTCTTTGGGCCGCGGCTAACGGCGTTCATCGAAAATTCACTCCCAAGATCTGGTATTTTTTCTGGTATTTCCTTAGGTCATCTGAGTACTGCGCTGAAAAACAGACCCGACGAAAAGCTTTAGCCGCCTGTTTGCCTCTCGCTCACTCCTATGGTTAGCTCGCGGTTTTCGTCGATGTTAGCACTAGGCTTAATGAAGAAGAAGTTTAAACTAATAAGCGTTGCTAATATTCAGGGGTAAACATACATAGGTCAGCAGCACAAGACGCCATATTCTTGCGATTCATTCGCGAAGATATCGACTTCGCCAAAGGATTTATTCGGGGCGACCGCGTTCTTTTGACCACTGCTTGTTCAGGGCTGCAGTATGTAGCCTGGCGGGTAATTCAAATTTTGAATTTTTTCTTTTATTTTGTATAACACGCGCTTTATACAAATATTCTTTCTGTAGTTTTGCAAAAAAAAACACAAATTAGGTTTAAAACAAGGAAGAACGATCGAGTACCTCGACTATCAGATACCCGTTACTCACCTAAGGGACCAAAGGAATATGGAGATATGCAAGCAGCAAAGCGTGATTGAAATGCGCCATCTACCGGCGGCAGACAGATTTAAGCGTTATGGGCGTTGGAGTGGGCGTGGCTCAATCGATAGGTATTGACGAGACCAATACATTTCAGTTAAAATTTTTTATCTAGCATGAAAATTGTGGGCGCCACAGGCTTGGGCGGTTTGTGGGCGTTAGAGTGGGCGTGGCATATTCGCTCAAGCGGAATCTAAATCTTAAATCCCATTTCTCTGTCCTTGATATTTTCCGAGATATCCGCGTTCGTAATTACGATTTTTTGAAGTTTGTGGGCGGTTAGTGAGCGTTACAGTGGGCGTGGCAAACTTTTTTTTGGGTCAATCGATAGGTATTGATAAAAACAATACATTTTATTCTAGCGTCAAAACTATAGGAGCCACCGTTTTGGGCGGCTTGTGGGCGTTAGATTGGGCGTGGCACTCTGCTCAAACAAACTTGCGCTGCGTAAGAAGCTCAGGAATCTGCACGCCAAATCCCAATAGCCTAGCTCATAGTTTCCGAGATCTCAGCGTTCATCCGGACAGACGGACATGGCTAGATAGACTCGGCTAGTGATCCTGATCAAGAATATATATACTTTATGGGGTCGGAAACGCTTTCTTCTGCCTAATACATACTTTCCGACGAATCTAGTATACCCTTTTACTCTACGAGTAACGGGTATAAGAATTACAAGACAAAGTTGAAACGAAACTTGGCAGCAAGATATGTGGCAATATCCATCCATGGTCAAAAAAATTAACCTTTGGATGGATGTCTAATAGGACAAGGACTTTTTGCCGCTCTCAGTGCACTCACTGTGAATGTGCTATCTTCTCCGATAAACCAGCAACAACTTCAGCTGGCGCTCTCTTCTTTAGCAAAGCTCTCTACATACCCTTCAGTTCTGCAGTAGGGACGCGGTGACATGTCTGAAGGCATAAAGCTTTTCTGTTTTTTTTTTTGTGCCTAAAACGCTGTGCCGCTGTTGACGTTAGCAGAGAAGTCGGCGCAGCGTAGAAGACTACCGACGAAAACGGTTCTGCAACAAAGAGATAGATATTCTGAGCTTCCCTGTCTTTCCTTGACTTATAATCTGCCTGCACTCGGCGCTCTCAGACCAAATTTCGGCCGGTCCGTTATGTCTTTTGCGACTCTCCATTATGTTCGGCTAGCGACTAACATTTGGGAAGAAAAATTTCCGTGGAGCAGCGACATTTGAGTGCCCTAATATTTTAGGAGCATTATTGTATATCGAAAAAGGGCAACTAATATTGTTTTTTAAAAGTAAGTTATTTGATTATTATAAAATTAAGTAAATTAAATTTACTAATTATGTTATGTTTAAGTTTTATACATTATCATTACAATATAATTATATCCGTTACTCGTAGAGTAAAAGGGAATACTAGATTCTTCGGAAAGTATGTAACAGGCAGAAGGAAGCGTTTCCGACCCCATAAAGTATATATATTCTTGATCAGGATCACTAGCCGAGTCGATCTAGCCATGTCTGTCTGTCCGTCTGTCCGTCTGACCGTCTGTCCGTCTGTCCGGATGAACGCTGAGATCTCGGAAACTATGAGAGCTAGGCTACTGAGATTTGGTGTGCAGACTCCTTAGCTTCTTACGCAGCGCAAGTTTGTTTCAGTAGAGTGCCACGCCCACTCTAACACCCACAAACCGCCCAAAACTGTGCCTCCTACAGTTTTAATGCTAGAGTAAAAATGTAAACTGAAATAAATTGTTCTCATCAATACCTATCGATTGATAAGAAAAAAGGTTGCCACTCCCACTTTTACGCCCACAAACTTCAAAAAATCGTTAGTATGAACGCGGATATCTCGGAAACTATCAAAGATATATCAAAGATAGAGTATTGGAATTTCAGATTTAGATTCCGTAGCCTTGTGCGCAGCGAAAGTTTGTTATGCGAATATGCCACGCCCACTCTAACGCCCACAAGCCGCCCAAGCCTGTGGCGCCCACAATTTTATTGCTAGATTAAAAATTTTAACTGAAATGTATTGGTCTCGTCAATACCTATCGATTGATCCAAAATGATGTTGCCACGCCCACTCTAACGCCCATAACGCTAAAAATCTGTCTACCGCCGGTAGGTGGCGCATTTCAATCTCGCTTTGCTGCTTGCATATCTCCATATTCCTTTGGTCCCCTTAGCTGAGTAACGGGTATCTGATAGTCGAGGTACTCGATTATAGCGTTCTTAATTGTCTTTGGTGTGGTCGTGACAAAGTAGGAAACAAACCGCCTTGACTTACCTCAGCTACGCGTGTCTCAATTCGGAGATTCCAGATGTTGACTTTGATAACAGATCATGATCGACTGATCCAGCTTCCAGTGCTCTGCGGCCTTATATAGGGGCTCCGAAAACTATTATAGCCCTTTTGGTACAAAGTCCACAGATGCTTTTGGACTCTTTGTCTAAGACCCACGGCTGATCCTGCTGATGTGGCATGTGGCGCGCAGGCGCGACACTTCTTCTCCTGGCCCAAAGTCCACAGCAGAGTCCAAAATCCGATGCGTTCCGTTATTTCCTTGCACATGGCACCCTCACTCTGCCCTCGAAGTCTCCACTCTCTCTCCCTCTCTCCTCAACCTCTCGTTCTCCAAACTCTCTTTCTCCAAAATCTCAACTTATCTTTGCCATGCCGTTACTACATGCTGATTTGCCGGTAGGCCACCATGTATAAGTGCCGCTGCAATTTGTGAGGACTTATCCAACTTCTTACATCCCGACCTTTCTCCCGGATACAAAAAAAACTCGTTCCTCCTCTCCGGCTTTAATCCTTGTGTATCCAGTACCCTTTAAGTCCTTGAGATGCGATGAGTCCCTCGACGCTCCCTCGTTGTTTCCTTTATGCTCCCTCGACGCTCACAGCTCTATGCAGAGTTCCACAGCGCCGGTGGAGCTTGCACTCTTTTCCCCTGCGCGTGCCTCAACGAATTGAAACTCCCGTGCCGATACTTCATGTGTTCCCACTGGGATATCGACACTCATCGACTATCGATTCCCAGATCGCTGGTTGTTACTACCTTCTCAACCCTATCGTCGTTCCTCCGTCTGTTCACACTATCCGTGTGCGATCGATAGTTCATCGGATATCGATACCGATGGAGAAGCGTTGCCACCTGCTCGTTGCGATGTTTCACCCTTTGCCGATATTTCCAGTATTTCCTTGTGTCCATCGATCGCCACTATCGTCCAGTGACAATCAGCCGCTTACTAATCGAGGCGCCCCCTTCCCTGGGCAATGGGGAATTGGCCAAATTGGCTCTGCCAGTACAGCTTAAGCTTAAGAACAATGGCCTTATCGGTTTTGAATACCGCTTGGCGTTTGGTTGCCCTTCGTTTGCAGCAGGGATTTTCTGCCTGTTGTGAGTTTTGGATCAATCGATAGGCATTGACGAGACCAATAAATTTCAGTTAAAATTTTTTATCTAGCATGAAAATTGTGGGCGCCACAGGCTTGGGTGGTTTGTGGGCGTTAGAGTGGGCGTAGCATATTCTCGTAACAAACTTGCGCTGCGCTCAAGCCTACGGAATCTAAGTCTGAAGTCCCACTGCTCTATCTTTGATATTTTCCGAGATATCCGCGTTCATATTTACGATTTCTTGAAGATTGTGGGCTGTTTGTGGTCGTTGAAGTGGGCGTGGCAAACTTTTTTTTTGGGTTAATCGATAGGTATTGATGAGAACAATACATTTCAGTTAAAATTTTTATTCTAGCATCAAAACTGTAGGAGCCACAGCTTTGGGTGGTTTGTGGGCGTTAGAGTGGGCGTGGCACTCTGCTGAATCAAACTTGCGCTGCTAAGAAGCTCAGGAATCTGCACGACAAATCTCAATAACCTAGCTCTTATAGTTTCCGAGATCTCAGCGTTCATCCGGACGGACAGACAGACGGACAGACGGACATGGCTAGATCGACTCGTCTAGTGATCCTGATCAAGAATATACATACTTTATGGGGTCGGAAACGCTTCCTTCTGCCTCTTACATACTTTCCGACGAATCTAGTTTTTGGGGAACCAGACACCCTATACATTAATTCTTGTTAACTTTATCTCTCGCTCGCCTTTGTTATCTATTTACACATACACGCGCATGAACCGCAGCTTAATCGTATGTACGTGCAAGAGCTTTGCCAAATGCATTGCCTCGGTCAGTACTTTTCCATTCATCTCTTACGGTAACGTGTTTACGACTTAATTCAGCCTACTCTTGTAGTAATCTACCCGCTACAGTCAGTCACATTTTTGCTACCAACGCAACCAGAGCGCATCGAGATTGATTGTACTAAATTATATTAAGTGTTCGGTAAAGACAAATTAAAATCAATTGAAACTGTTACACTTCTGGCGTCTTATTTGTTAACATAAAATTACTGGTCCTTCGATCACGGATTACCAGGAACGTGTTTGTTTTCGGGACATTTAAATTAAAATTAGTATTTGTCAACGGTGATCTATAGATATCTGCATCGTATAGAACCGTCCTCTAACCTCAATCGTCATGCGGAGTGTGATTCAACAGCGGGGCTTTTGCAAAAGCCAAATCACCCGTGCGCATAACAATGCCACGAAATTTGTGGAAGATATTCAGTCAATCCCGACATTAGTCGCGCGATTGGCCCAGCTACAGGACAACTATTTGCGGTTTGTGCGGCTTACGGAGGATTTGTACGCCTACGAGTCTGAAGAGGGTTGGGAAGACCCTGCTGAAGACGTTGATATATACGAGGAAAAACACTACGCTACATACGCTATTCTCAGCAATACGGTTGAAGATTTAAAGGCTGAAGTCGGTAACAATACAATTATGGTTTCCGATCAATCATTCAATTCTACTCGCAGAAGCCATGTGGACTTTCAGTTCGAGCGAATCAAGCTCCCAACCTTTTCAGGAAATTATGAGGATTGGAAACATTTTTCGGACATGTTCACGGCATCGATTGCATCATATACGAATTTCACTGATTGCCAAAGATTTCACTATTTGAAATCCTACCTGTCTGGCGAGGCGCTCGCATTAGTGAAACATATTCCCGTGACTAATGAAAACTACAGTGAAGCCTGGGACAAGTTGGAAAAGCGGTACAACAAAAAACCGCTTATTATCCGATCATTTCTGAACAGTTTTTTACCGCAACCTAGTGCCACAACCAGTAGCATCAGCAATGTGCGTAAATTGGTTGACGGCGCAGATGAAGTTACTCGTGGGTTAAGAGCACTTCAGTGCGATGAACGAGATCCCTGGTTAATTTTTATATTATTATCAAAGTTAGATCCTGAAACTCGGCAGTCATGGGCCCAGCGCGCAGAATCTGAAAATTCCAGTGTGACGATCGACCAATTTCTAACTTTTCTCACATCTCACTGCGACACCTTTGAAGCCTGCCAACTCGGTCGCGCGCCTCAAGCTCGACGATCTGCTGCTACTCATCATGCTGACGCCCACCAGAGACGCGACGAAAACAAGTGTCTGTATTGCCAGCAGACTCATCAACTGTACAGGTGTGACCAATTTCTAACGTTGGACATCGCAGCTCGCCGAGAATTCCTGAAAACCAGAAAGCTCTGTTTTAACTGCCTCAGCGCTTCACACATGGTCGGCAATTGCACATCGAAACACACATGCCGGGTCTGCCGCCGCAAACATCATACCTTGGTCCACGAAACGCCGCAGCCTTTTCGAACTGGAGAGCCTAATGAGTCGCCTAGCGTAAGCACCGGCAATCTGCCCTCAACACCCCGACCTAGATCGAACAGCACAAACAATCTACTTCGCTCTCACGAAGATGCACCCTCAGGCAGCGTTCCTCCCGTGGGGAACAATTACACTCATCATACCCTGGAAAATATTCCGTATGCAGGTTCGCAAACCCTATTGCCAACCATTCTCGCAGACGTCGACGACGCTTGGGGAAACACAACAACTTGCAGAATGCTCTTAGACACGGGATCCACCATTACTTTGGCATCGGAATCATTTGTTCAGCGGATAGGCGTGCATCGAACGCATGCACGAATTTCAATTCTTGGTCTGGCCGCAAACAACGCCGGTCATACTCGAGGGCGCGCACACTTTAAGCTGCGCTCTCGGCATTCGGATCATATCATCGAGATGGACTCCTTCATTTTGTCCTCGCTGACGTCATCGCTTCCAGCGCAAACTATTGACACATCATCTTCAACCTGGAAGGAAATTTCGGCACTTCCCTTAGCAGATCCGACGTTCTGCACTCCTGGATCTATAGATGTCATCGTTGGATCTGATCAACTATGGTCTCTATATACTGGAGAAAGAAAATATTTTGGTAAGAACTATCCCATCGCTCTCAATACAATTTTTGGTTGGATTATTGCAGGCTCGTACACTGCCTGCGACGACCACATTACTCCGGCCGTGACCCATCACGCGGATCTCGACACGATGGTTCGATCGTTCATGGAAATGGACAATGTGCAACCTAACCAGTCTCTCTTGGACTCCAGTGATCCCACAGAGAGTCATTTTGCCAGCACTCACACGCGCTCCGAAGACGGGGTCTATATCGTCGAGTATCCCTTCAAGGATGGAGCCCCGCCTATCGACTCAACTCTTCCCCAGGCCACCAACCGCCTAGTCTCATTGGAACTCTCATCCGGAACTCAAAAAACAGTACGAGGAGTTTTTGGATGACTACTTGCAACGCGGTCATATGGAACAGCTGACATCAGCCCAAGTAATGGACGACCCTGACACTTGCGTTTATCTACCGCACCACGCTGTCATCAAGCAGGATAGCCTGACGACCAAATGTCGGGTGTTCTTCGATGGATCTGGGAAAGACAGTTCTGGAATCTCCTTAAACGACAGACTTCATATTGGACCACCGATTCAGCGGGACTTGCTCGGGGTTTGCCTACGTTTCCGGCAGCACCGATATGTTCTATGCGCAGATATTGAAAAGATGTTTAGAGGGATTCAAGTTTCCAGGCGTCACACCAATTTTCAACGTTTTGGTTCTAAAGACGGAGCTGATTGGACTCTTAGGAAAAGCGAAGTTCAAACTACGGAAGTGGAGCTCTAACTGCTGGAACCTTCTGCAATCATTACCTGAAGAAGATCGATGTTATGACCCAGTTCAGCTCACCAAAGGTTCACCCATGGAATCGCCCGTCAAGGTCCTTGGAATTCAGTGGACTCCAGGTCGTGATGTAATGTTCGTCAAACCTACAGAATTCGATCTCAGCACTGTCCCCACGAAATGAGAACTATTATCGCAACTTTCCAAGATCTATGACCCACTCGGGATTGCAGCGCCTACCACCGTGCTTCTCAAGCTCATCTTCCAAGAAAGTTGGACCGCTGTAATACACTGGGACGAACCTATTCCTGAAGCCCTGAATACACGCTGGAGGGCATTAGTAGAGGATTTCTCGTCGCTAACACAATGCCAAGTTCCTCGGTATCGATTTAGCTTCGCTTGTGAACGGTTGTGTTTACTCTTGTGCTCTGAATTTTTGTCTATTCTGTGATTTTTTGCGAGTGTTTTGTGTTTGTTTATTAACAAAGCTCAGTCTAACCGCTGGGTAAGTGTGTTTAGTGTTTTTTACTAGATCTCCCAGTGATTATAGTTATTTTAACATTTATATTAGATTTGTTTAATCTCCTAGCTTTGTTAGTGTAATTTTATACTCACTAAACTCTTTGATTTTCACTCTCTCTCCCGCTCTGTATTACAACTGTAACTTAAACTCTCTCTGAACCTGCCAAATTTCTGGTAGACTTTTGGTGTGCTATTCTCTTGTCTCTCTCTCTCTCTCTCTCTCTCTTTTGCTTGCTTTACATTGCAACTGTTCCTGCGTAAAGTTGTCAGTGTCCCACAAGCAACGCTCAATCGATAGAAGATTTATTCTCTCGTGCTCTCTTACATTTAAAATAATACGCGATCTCGCGCTCTTATTTGTTTTCGTGTTTTGTGCCTTTGTGGTTTTGGAATTTGATCCCAGTGCCAAATTTACTTGAGGTATTTTTCATATATTATTTTATTTTATTTCATTTCCTTTAAATGGCTCTTGTTTGCTCAAAGAAAAATTGTACTCTTTCGTCTTCAACTAAAGACCCTTTTATTTTCTGCTGGCTCTGCGAATCGATGATGCACGTTAAATGCGCAGGATTTACTGGTAGAGTCAAAAACTTCATTGATCAGAATTCTGGACTCATGTGGTCATGCGGATCCTGCAAGGAAATGGTTGTTGAGATGAGCGGCTTTATGAAGCAGACTCGAGACAGCCTTTTGAATCTCTCAGGTGCTTTTAAACAGCTCAATGAGGGGTTCAATTCCGTTTGTGCCCAATTTAATAATAAAAAATTACTAACTGAGTCGCCTAAACGCAAAAAAGCCAGCTTAGCGGCAGTTAACACGGTCACGGTATCCTCCCCTAATCCGAACTTGGTAGCTGCAGCAGTTTCTGTCGACACTGGGGTAAGCGAACCAACTGCGCCTATGGATACAGCTGTTTCAGGTGAAGTCACTGCTTCTCGAAGTCGGGTGGTAAAGAAACCTTCAGTGCCGGCTACGGTGCCGACCGTACCTATAAGTACAGTAGGAACCGATTCTGGCTCTCAGCTTAGTGTGGTTCAATCTGCTGCTGGGGGACGTAAGAAACTGTCAGTTGTTCCTCATAGGAAGCAATTATTTGTTTCTAGATTCACCCCAGATACCACATCTGAGGATGTTTTGGAATTAATACGCGAAAAATTCCCATCCGAGAATATTTCAGTTGAACAATTTCGATTTTCATATGCTCGTAGTATATCCTCTTTTAAAATATTGGCACCGCCTGATGTGTTTAAGGTACTACTTTCTGAAAGCTTTTGGCTTAATGATGATTTAGTAATAAAAAAATTTGTTCCCAATAAACCGAGAACAAATAACAGACCTTCCACTGCGCCAAAAAACTAAAAAGTTTATTTTTGGCTTATCAAAATGTTAGGGGACTAAATATGAAGCTACCCAAGCTTTATGCTGACTCCTCTGCATTTACTGCTGATATTTTGGCTTTTACGGAAACTTGGCTGAAACCAGAGATATCTGACAATGAAGTTCTGTCTAACAATTTTAATGCCTATAGGACCGATCGCTCCTCACGTAGGGGAGGCGGTGTGCTGATTGCCGTTAACACTAGCCTAACATCCGAGAGAATTCACTCTGATACTCCTAATGAAATTGAATTTGTTAGTGTGAAAGTTTCCTTGCAATCATTTTCAATATTTGTTACATGTTCCTATATTCCACCTGGCTCTGATATAATAACTTATGAGCACCACCTGTCTGCGATAAAATCTGTTCTATCCCTTCTTTCTAACAGTGACCTTTTGATTGTTTTGGGTGACTTTAATCTCCCGGATATTTCTTGGTCTCCTCCTACTGACTCACTAGTCGCTATACCTCTATCCGCCCATGATTTTGTAGATGGTCTTCTAGAATTATCGTTACAGCAAGTAAGCTTTATACGGAATTCATTAAATAGACAACTAGATCTCGTGTTTGTTTCAGACCCGTCTGAAGTCACGGTATCTAGAATTGACGCTCTTGTTGTACCTGAAGACCGATATCATCCAACAATGGAATTGACAATCTGCCTCCCATGCGTTGATACCCTCTCTCCTTTAGTTTCTCAAACTAAAGTGAGATGTTTCCGAAAATGTAACTATAAAATACTTAACGACATGATTTCTCAATATAATTGGACCGAATTGTACAATTGTATGGATATTGAAAGTGCCACTGAACACTTCTATATAGTGTTAAATACCTTTTTTAATGAATGCGTTCCTGATAGGTTTCCTTCAAAGACAAACAGGCCACCTTGGTTTACCAATGCGCTTCAAAGACTTAAAAACCTTAAGACAAACACTTATAAAAAGTATAAGAAATCGGGTAAGCCATCTGATTTTTCGAAATATGTGGTGGCTCGATCGGATTTTAATGTTCTCAATAGTCATTGCTATTCTATGTATTTAAGTCGATGTAAATTTGAATTTTCAAATGATCCGAAGCAGTTTTATAACTTTGTCAATGCCAAGCGTAAGTCGTCAGCATTGCCTTCATCGGTACGTTTTAACTCAATGGAGGCATCGACGGATTCTGAAATTGCTGATTTATTTGCCGAGTTTTTCCAAACTACTTATAGTTCGGCTGCTTGGTCAAATTCTAACTACCCTAATCCCTTAAATAGGGCAAACTGTATTTTTACCCCTGAAATTACGGAAAGTTCTCTCATAAGAGACTTAGCAACAACAACGCCAACTTATTCTCCCGGTCTAGATGGACTCCCCGGGTGTGTGCTTAAGTTTTGTGCGTCAACCATATGTAAACCGATTCTTAAACTTTTTAATTTGTCTATTTCATCATCAGTTTTTCCTACTATCTGGAAGGACTCTTTTATCATTCCACTTCACAAAAAGGGTGCGAAGGCGGTAGGTATTTCTAAATTGTCGGCAATTCCCAAAGCATTTGAACGTATTATTACTTCTCATTTGCAACATTTATGTTCCTCGCTAATATCACCGTGTCAGCATGGTTTTGTTAAGCGAAGATCGACCACCACCAACCTTCTGGAATTGTCATCTATTGTAATAAATGGATTTAAGAATAAAATGCAGACTGACGTCATATACACAGATTTTAGTAAGGCCTTTGACTCTGTCAACCACTCTCTTCTCTTATTTAAATTAAATCAGCTTGGGTTTCCATGTAATCTATTAACTTGGATTTCAAGTTATTTGAATGGTAGGACTCAGAGGGTTATATTCAAGAACTCTGCCTCAAAACTGATCTATGTGACAACTGGAGTGCCTCAGGGTAGTCATTTGGGCCCTTTGCTGTTTACTTTGTTTATTAACGATCTTCCCTCTATCATAACACACTCTCGTGTACTAATGTATGCTGATGATGTTAAGCTTTGTTTATCACATAATGATATAGCGTCGGGTTTCAACTTACAGTCAGATATTGATTGTTTTCAGGGATGGTGTGAGTATAACCTTTTAAATTTGAACTGCCTTAAATGCAACGTTATGACTTTTCATAGGGGTACTCCTACTTTTGTTAGTTACTCTCTTCAAAATACGCCACTCGACCGTGTATATTCAGTTAAGGATTTAGGCGTTCTTCTGGACCCAAAACTTAAATTTGACTGCCACATAATGTCCACTGTCAGCAAGGCCATGAGTGTTCTTGGGTTTATAAAGCGTTGGTCAAAAGAATTTGATGACCCTTATACAACCAAATTATTATTTACCTCCCTTGTCCGTCCTATTTTGGAATATTGTTCTTCGGTTTGGAGTCCACAATATCAAGTGCATATTGACAGTATTGAGTCGGTACAAAAAAAATTTCTTCTTTTTGCCCTTCGTAGTTTGAACTGGGATCAAAACATAAGGCTACCTTCCTATCAGAGTAGATTACTATTGCTTAATTTACCTACCCTTGCAAATCGTAGAACAATGCTTGGTACTATTTTTATGCAAAATCTTATAAGAGGTGATATTGATTCTGTAGAACTTGTAAACCGCCTAACTTTCAATGTTCCTGTTAGACTTACACGAAATTATTATCCCCTAAATTTGCCACGATGTACATCTAATTTTTGTCTGCACGAGCCCTTTCGCGTTCTATGTAACAATTATAATAACCTTTATCATTTACTTTGCACTTCAACTTCTATCCCGGTATTAAAAACTAATATTTTAACTCATTTGCTTCTTTCTAAGATGCTTCTTTTATTTTCATTTGAGTCCCGTCTCTATTTGTTTTTTGTATCTTCCTCGCGAACTCGTATTTTTGCCCAAATTGATAAAAGGGCCCCGCGCTTAACAAGCTCGTGCTTGGTGTCGTTGGGCCACTTGTTTGTACTGCTCGTAGTGCATCAACGTCCATCAATATATTGCTGCACCCTACCAACACATCCAACTACACGGATTCGCAGACGCATCCATACACGCGTACGGTGCTGTTGTTTATAGTCGAGTAGCATCGGATGGGAAGTTCCACATAAATCTCGTAGCCGCCAAAACACGTGTGGCTCCAATAAAATCAGTCTCAATTCCACGCCTGGAATTGAACGCTGCCCTACTCCTCACTATTGTTAAAGCGTCGTTAACTATTCCTGTTAACAACACGATCTGCTGGACAGATTCGGAGATCGTGCTTCACTGGCTGTCCGCACCACCACGGAATTGAAACACATACGTCTGCAACAGAACGGCTGAGACACTGAGCGAATACCCACGTAGCTGCTGGAGCCATGTCCGCTCCGAGAATAATCCTGCCGACTGCGCATCCAGGGGACTTCACCCATCTAAGCTTCTTGACCACGAACTTTGGTGGATAGGCCCATCCTGGATGGCCTTGCCACAATACGAATGGCCTCTGTCTACTAGCAAGTTCCGAGTTGATACACACTTGGAGGTCAGAGCAGAGGAACGTCCAGCCAAGCCAACAACTCTACATAGCTTTCCTGACGAAAGTATCGACGAGTTGCTCATCAACAAGATCTCATCCTGGACTCGGCTCATAAGGGTAACTAGCTATTGTTATCGCTTTATTCATCGTCTTCGTTTGCAGCACAGGTCTTATTCTGAGTACCTAACTTCAACGGAACTGCAGACAGCTCGAGACCAACTCCTTCGTCACATCCAACGAAAGGCCTTTCAAAGAGAGTATACGCAGCTAGAAAACGGACGCCAGCTTCATGCAAAATCGCAGCTGATCCGGTTTTCTCCATTTCTTGATAAGGACGGACTAATGCGAGTTGGCGGCCGAATCGAGAGGTCGACCCTTAACTACAACGCCAAGCACCCGGTTATAATTCCAAAGAGTTCTCCAATCGCCGAGCTCCTGGTACGACATTCTCATGTGACGAATCTTCACACTGGTGTGGACGCCACGTTCACAAATCTTCGACAACAGTACTGGATCTTGGGTGCACGAAATATCGTCCGAAAGACTGTCTTTCAATGTAAACGCTGTTTCCTCCAACGCAAGAGCACAAGTAGTCAGATCATGGGAGAGCTACCTGTACCTCGGGTTCAAGCCAGCCGTTGCTTTCAACATACCGGCTTGGATTATGCCGGGCCAATTTCAATTAAAGGTTCAACTGGGCGCACACCAATGATCGGAAAGGCATGGTTCGCAATATTCGTTTGTCTAACAACGAAGGCTCTCGACATCGAAGCAGTCGCCGATTTAACAACCAAGGCCTTTATTGCGGCTTTCCAACGATTCATTGCTCGGCGATCCAAACCAACTGATCTCTACTCAGACAACGGTACCACCTTTCATGGCAGCAAACGAGTACTCGACGAAATGCGGCTGCTAGCCATGGAGCAACGCAAGGATGAGAATTTAGCAAACTTCTTCGCCAACGAAGGAATCCTGTGGCACTTCATACCGCCTTCTGCCCCACACTTCGGGGGAATATGGGAAGCCGGAGTTCGGTCCATCAAGCTTCATATGAAAAGGATAATGGGATCGTCAGCCCTAACCTTCGAGGAATTGTCTACAGTTTTAATACAGATTGAAGCCTTACTTAACTCTCGTCCTCTTTGCTCATCAGGGGATTCTACTTTGGATCCGCTTACTCCTGCCCATTTTTTGACTGGCGCTCCCTATACTGCCTTACCGGAGCCATCCCGTCTAGACGTTCCCATCAACCGCTTGGAACGATGGACTCAACTACAAGCAATGGTCCAAGGCTTTTCGAAACGCTGGTATATGGAGTACCTAACCTCTCTGCACGACCGCACCAAATGGCAACTGGAGGACGATAATTTGAAGGTCGACACACTGGTAGTGCTTAGGGAACCAAATTTACCTCCATCGAAATGGATTCTAGGACGTATCCAGGAGGTACACGCCGGTCAAGACGACAAGGTCCGAGTTGTTACCGTAAAAACCGCCCAAGGAGTCTTCAAGCGGCCAATTACCAAATTGGCGATCTTGCCCCTTTGCTGAACAGCCGTTCAGGGGGGGCGGTATGTTGGGGAACCAGACACCCTATACATTTATTCTTGTAAACTTTATCTCTCGCTCGCCATTGTTATCTATTTACACATACACGCGCATGAAGCGCAGCTTAATCGTATGTACGTGCAAGAGCTTTGCCAAATGCATTGCCTCGGTCAGTACTTTTCCATTCATCTCTTACGGTAACGTGTTTTCGACTTAATTCAGCCTACTCTTGTAGTAATCTACCCAGCTACAGTCAGTCACATTTTTGCTACCAACGCAACCAGAGCGCATCGAGATTGATTGTACTAAATTATATTAAGTGTTCGGTGAAGACAAATAAAAATCAATTGAAACAGTTACACTTCTGGCGTCTTATTTGTTAACACTAGTATACCCTTTTACTCTACGAGTAACGGGAATAAAAAGTATCTACAGTTCATGGGTATTCCATTATTAAATTCTACCACTATATTAATATATATGTGAATCAAGACATTTGTTGTATGAAATAGAAGGATGGGAATCTGATCTATTAATTCGGTTTAATCTATTAAGAAAACAAGGAAGAACGCTATAGTCGAGTACCTCGACTATCAGATACCCGTTACTCAGGTAAAGGGACCAAAGGAAAATGGAGATATGCAAGCAGCAAATGCGCCACCTACCGGCGGTAGACAGATTTAAGCGTTGTGGGCGTTAAAGTGGGCGTGGCAAAGTTTTTTTTAAATCAGTCGATAGGTATTGACGAGACCAATACATTTAAGTTAAAATTTTTTAACTAGCACGAAAATTGTGGGCGCCACAGGCTTGGGCGGTTTGTGGGCGTTAGAGTGGGCGTGGCAAACTTTTTTTTAAATCATTCGATAGGTATTGACAAGACCAATACATTTCAGTTAAAATTTTTTATCTAGCATAAAAATTGTGGGCGCCACAGATTTGGGCGGTTTGTGGGCGTTAGAGTGGGCGTGGCATATTCGCGTAACAAACTTGCGCTGCGCTCAAGCCTACGGAATCTAAATCTGAAATCCCGTTTCTCTATCTTTGATATTTTCCGAGATATCCGCGTTCATATTTACGATTTTTTGAAGTTTGTGGGCGGTTTGTGGGCGTTGAAGTGGGCGTGGCAAACTTTTTTTTAGGTCAATCGGTAGGTATTGATGAGAACAACACATTTCAGTTAAAATTTGTATTCTAGCATCAAAACTGTAGGAGCCACAGTTTTGGGCGGTTTTTGGGCGTTAGAGTGGGCGTGGCACTCTTCTGAAACAAACTTGCGCTGCGCAGGAATCTCAGAAATCTGCATGCCTAATCCCAGTATTGTAGCTCTTATAGTTTCCGAGATCTCAGCGTTCATACGGACAGACGGACAGACGGACATGGCTAGATCGACTCGGCTAGTGATCCTGATCAAGAATATATATACTTTATGGGGTCGGAAACGCTTCCTTCTGCCTGTTACATACTTTCCGACGAATCTAGTATACCCTTTTACTCTACGAGTAACGGGTATATATAGGAGCTATAATAAATATAGAAAAGGGAGTTTAGGAATATAAAGGGAAGACAGACAAGTTAATATACAATGACAATGAAGAAAAAACCAAATAAGTTTAATTGAGTTAATAATACTCTTCAAGTGAAAGAATTTATTAGAAAAAAATATTTCGATTTAAAAAGTTGCGAAAATACAGATTCGATATTTGTAGAAAATAGCGAGAAAAGTTTGGGATTAACAAATCCTGAACACTTCGACGCAGAAATATTCACCAACAAAAAAATAAATTGTTTATGGACTAACAAATCCTAAACACGCTGATGTAGAAATATTCGTCAACAAAAAAAGCAATAGTTAGAGATCAACAAATCCCGAGCACACCGGCGATGAAATTTTCGTCACCAAAAAAGTTAATTGCTTAGGATCTCAATTAATCCATCAATAACAAGGAAGAACGCTATAGTCGAGTACCTCGACTATCAGATACCCGTTACTCAGCTAAAGGGACCAAAGGAAAATGGAGATATGCAAGCAGCAAATGCGCCACCTACCGGCGGTAGACAGATTTAAGCGTTGTGGGCGTGGCAAAGTTTTTTTTAAATCAATCGATAGGTATTGACGAGACCAATACATTTAAGTTAAAATTTTTTATCTAGCACGAAAATTGTGGGCGCCACAGGCTTGGGCGGTTTGTGGGCGTTAGAGTGGGCGTGGCAAACTTTTTTTTTAAATCAATCGATAGGTATTGACGAGACCAATACATTTCAGTTTAAATTTGTTATCTACCATGAAAATTGTGGGCGCCACAGACTTGGGCGGTTTGTGGGCGTTGGAGTGGGCGTGGCACATTCGCGTAATAAACTTGCGCTGCGCTCAAGCCTACGGAATCTAAATCTGAAATCTCGTTTCTCTATCTTTGATATTTTCCGAGATATCCGCGTTCATATTTACGATTTTTTGAAGTTTGTGGGCGGTTTGTGGGCGTTAAAGTGGGCGTGGCAAACTTTTTTTTAGGTCAGTCGGTAGGTATTGATGAGAACAATACATTTCAGTTAAAATTTTTGTTCTAGCATCAAAACTGTAGGAGCCACAGTTTTGGGCGGTTTGTGGGCGTTAGAGTGGGCGTGGCACTCTTTTGAAACAAACTTGCGCTGCGCAGGAATCTCAGGAATCTGCATGCCTAATCCCAGTATTGTAGCTCTTATAGTTTCCAAGATCTCAGCGTTCATACGGACAGACGGACAGACGGACAGACGGACAGACGGTCAGACGGACAGACGGACATGGCTAGATCGACTCGGCTAGTGATCCTGATCAAGAATATATATACTTTATGGGGTCGGAAACGCTTCCTTCTGCCTGTTACATACTTTCCGACGAATCTAGTATACCCTTTTACTCTACGAGTAACGGGTATAAAAAGTAATTAAATTTGGAACTAAAGAGTCCAAGTAAAATAAAATGAATAACATTTAAATGTCTTGTACTGATCGAAAAGTAGTTCTTGAAAAGATAATTAATAAAAATTTAAGTTATCGAAGGGGAACACTCAAAAATAATTTAACAAATTCCAATTCGAACCGATATTGGAAGTGAAATAAATACCGACAATGACAGGGCACTTTATAGTAAGCAATATCCTTGTGCCATATCAGTTTCAGTCCTAAACATATACTGGTAATAGATTACAAAAACTAAACGATAGCACTACACCGGATAGATACCCAATGTAAGACACGTTGAAATATTAGCTAATTTAGGAAAGGCAAAATTAGTAGCTGCACGTGAAGAACGTTTTATTTAGTTCAGCCTAAATGTATGCTTTATCTGACGGATGCTGTAAGCTCACCTCCGGCGACTAGCCATGTGCATGCTGCAAATTTTAAACATCAGCTGCACGGTATTTCCGCTTACAGCCTAGGTCACCCATTTCTGATTTCGGTGTTTATATATATGTGGTCGGAAAAGCTTCCACCTAGCTGTTATAGAATTTCGGACGAATCTAATATATCCTTTTACTCTTCGACTAAATAATGTAAAAATAAACGAAGCTAACTTCGACAAGCCGAAGATTTAATACCCTTGCAGACTTGGCTGAAATCACTCAAGTGGAGCAAATGCCCAAAGTAAGGAGGAGAATACCCCAGATGGAAAAATCTTCACAAACAGCTTAATTTTGAAATTTGTATGTCTCTATGCGAGCTACAGGATATAGGTTAGGTTACGTTAGGTTAACCTGGACGGCCCTCACGGGGCCACGCATAGGCCAATATGGCCCTTAGTTGTCCGGTTGATTTGAGATGAGGTAAGAGGTTTTTATGTCCACAAGGATCGAGGTGTTTTTGGCGAAGGCAAGAAGTTCGCTTGATTTCCTGCTGGCGGCGCACTATGGGGAATTTGCACACTTTTTGTAGCATTAATTAATAACTTAAAAACGAAGAAACATTTTAAAGGTTTCTTTTTTGAATTAAGTATATAAAATTCAGAGGAAGTAAATTAAAAAATAATAAAATTAAAAATTTTTTCTTAATTTTTTTTTTATAGAAGACTAAACTGAATTTCAAAAAAAAATGTTGGCGTGTTTTATTTTTTATTTTCCTTATGAAATTGTAATTTTTTGTTTTGTTATCACTATAATTTTTAACAAAAATACTAAAATCCTTTATATCACCGGTTAGTAAGTGTAATGATGTTGTAAAATAAATTTTAAATAATCGTTATTTAATAAGCAATATAATTGCACACAGTTTCTCTTAAGATAACATCGAAACTGGCATTTACCAGACATAAATGCTAGAAATATACTAAATTAGGTAGAGGTCTTTAAAGCTAAATTTTAGAGAAAGTGCGCAAAAGTGCACTTTTATACTAACCGAGCTCAATGAGAATTAAATACTCTACAAGATAAAAAAGGTTTCAGAGGTGGAAACAGCTGGAATCACTTTGTAGCTCCATTAAAAAATATAAATTAACTTAAAGATTTTGTTTCTTTTGAGGTTAGAACTAGCACACGAATATACGAGCACCACAATCAATAAATACAATATCAAGGTCACAAACACAAGATACAAGTTCCTCTTATTGGATGGTATTTCAAAAACTTCAGTGCTATGTTTAGTTTTACACTTTTTGACAATTTAAACTATTAAGAATAATAGGCGTTTTACCAGCGCTGCCACCTCGTTGAAATAAAAACAGGCTTTAAAAGCTGATAACTTAACAGTGGGGCGCACTTTTAAACTTTTCTGTTAGTAACATTAGATATTGATGTTATCCTGATGCATTGTGATAAACAAAACCAATTTTTAAGGATTTTTTAAAAATGGGTTTTGGCCAAGAAACGTGGTCAAATTCCCCATAGTGCGGCGTCTCCTAGTGATGCCAGATAAGATGTTCCAGGGTTTCGATAGCCCCCGATTCATCGCTTTTTCTGCAGGTGCGGCTGTTGAGTATTCCGAGTGTGGTCTGTGTGGACAGTGGTTTGTGAGGATTCCCACTAACAGTCTGCAGGCTTTCAATGGTAGATTCAGCATATAGTGGCTGAGTTTATCGTTGCGTTCTTTGCACATAGTTCTTGAGATTCGGCAAGTCTTGGTTTTCCTCCACCTGCTTTTTGCTTGCGTGTCCGCCTGTTTCTCCAGGCCGCTTTGTACCGTTCGAAGGGAGACAGGCACGTTCTCTCTGTCGATCGACAGCTCTACGCCCTTCCTTGCAAGAACGTCAGGTGTATCTTTTCCATCGATGCCCTGGTGGCTGGGAACCAATAGATCCGCACTGACTTTGTCTTGCTGAGGCTGCCTAGTGCCCCCCTGCTCGCCATTACATTTTTGGAACTGACCGTTGACGACTGCATGGATCTTATCGCCGCTTGGCTGTCCACGAACACGTTAACTACATCATGTGGTCGATTTATATTTTTAGCCACTTCTGCTGCTTTTTTTATGGCAAAGATTTCTGCCTGGAATGTGCTGCAGTCGCTGGATAGCTCCCCCTTCCATCTTGCTGCCATCTGTGTATATGTTGAAGTGTTGAGTCTGGTCCCGACCCGTTTTCAGACGTCTGGGCTCATAAGCGAGGTGGTTTTAACCTCCGGGCACGTTCTGGGGATCATGTTGTCCGTTTTGTTGATCATGCATTGGCCGATTAAACTATGCCCGAAACTTTGCGTCGTCATGTTACCTGATGTAACTAGAAGTTGTGCTGCCTTTCCTGCAGTCAGTTGAGCATGGATATCTATGGGGTCGATCCCGAGGAGAATGAGAAGAAAGAGAATTAGGTCCGTCTTGTCCGCATTGATACTGAGTCCCACCTTTTCCGCCCACTCACATACCTCCCTGAGTGTTGATATGAGGACCATACCTTGTGGTGTGCCTCTGAATGGTGCCACTCAGAATGTACCCGCCTGCAGCTAAGCAGGTTTCTTATCCAGAGCCTTATTGCGGGGTGCGTGATGGTCGCTTGTAGGCCATCCATTATAGCATCCGTTTTGACATTGTTGACTGCCCGGATATATCTACGAATACTCCAAGCGCATATTCCTTAATGGTTACTACTATCGAGTGTAGTGCCGTTTCCACAGATTTCTCTTTGGTGTAGGCGTGCTGGTTGGATGTCATGAGTCTTCCTACATCGTCCCTGATGTGTAGATCCAGCAGCTTTTCCAATGTTTTGAGTATGAAAACTCAATCCTAATCCTTGCGGCCTGCGTAACTGCACTTTCCCGCTTTTGGGAGGAAGACAATCCGAGAGGTCCTCTATTGGATTGGGATATAGCCCGTGCTTAGACATTCCGAGTATATTTTATATAGCCATGGGGTGATCCTTTCCTTGGTCACCTGTAACATGGCTGGAAATATTCCATCTAGTCGTGGTTCCTTATAACCCCCAAAGGAGTCCAAGGCACAGTTGATTTTCCTACGTGTTATTAGTGGCCAGTTGCTATGTTCTGATCCGTGCTGGCGTCTAGGACATTCGGGCATCCTGGGAAGTGCGATTGCATAAGTGTTGTTAGGGCTTCTTCACTTCCCACTTCCCACGTCCACTGTCCGTCGTCGCGTTTTTGCTGACTCTGTATGGAAGGTTGCTTCGAAGCAGCCTCCGGAGTCTGGCTGATTCCGGGACGTTCTCGATGTTAGTGCAGAAGTTTCTCCACTAGTTTCTTTGTGCCCTGTGTGATTTAGGATTTTGTACTCCCCGTTGATGAACTCATTGTCTGCCTTTTTGGCGATTCTAAAGAATTCTCTTGATGTCGGGCATGTAAGTAATTCCGGTAATTCCTTGGACTGGGTCTCTAGGGACGTTTCTATGTCTTTCACGGATTTTACTACGCCCGGGCTTGTCGCGAGTTTCGAGGTAACTGTCCTTGTAAACTTTTCCCAGTTCGTGTTTCGGGGGTTTCTATAGAAACATTTGGAGCACTTTTAAAATCATATCTAAACTGAATATACCTATGGTCTGATAAGGATGGGGTTTTTAGGACTCTCCATTCAGAGACCAAAGTACTCTGCCCCTTTACAAGCGTTATACCTAGCACGTTTGACGAGGTAGGACCTACGAAGGTGTGTTTCTCCCCCACGTTTGCTATATATAAGTTAGTAGATAGAATAAAGTCTAAGGGTAACTCACCTCTGCCGTTGATTTCGGAGCTTCCCCAAACGCTGTGGTGTGCAGCGTGGTGTAGTCCGGCCACGATATTGCCCGATGCAATCCGTGGCTCTTGAACCAAGGCTATGTCGACGGGCCCTCGCTCCAGGGCAATCACTAGCTCCGTCGACGCGAGTCTGCTTTTATGGAGACTGAGCTGCAGCACTCTCAGAGTCAAGGGTGGCTGGCTCATCTCCGCTCGACGGGTTGGCTATGACAGTCAGGTCACCGTCCTGCGAGTTGTTTAGCGCAAGGTCCTGGGCGGCTTCCACGATGGCTTCGCATTGTCGATCTTCCAGCGCGCCTCCGTCATCTTCCCATTCTCGTCGTTCCTATCAATGAGTGCCACGATTCTGTGTCGGTTAACTACATCACTGACCTTGGCCTTTTTGTTGGGATGCCTTGCTACTGTCGGTGGCGGATGACCGTCCTCCTTTGGCCCGCGATTCCGCTTGCTCACCGGAATGTCCTTGGCGGCACTCTCGTATGAGCATTGCTTTTTATTGGCAAGCATCTCCTCCACCTTGTTCGCAAGTCCGCCCGTCGACGACATTGCGGGCTTGCTTGCGAAGTGCAGCCTTCCTTCCTCGATCCTTTGCTCAGCCCAGGCTAGCTTTTCCTTCTCCTCCTGGAAGAGGGTCACTTTGTCCTGGAGCCGGCTTCTGATCTTGAGGGCTGCCTTGTGTTGCGCCTTTGCCTTCATCCCCTCGCTTGTACGCCTCGGCCCCTCCCTACGTGGGGAGTTGGAACCTGGCTGACATCCCAGCCCTGATTTTTTCCTTTTCTCCTTCCACACTGTTTTGTTTTCCCGGGGTACCACCCACTTGCGTTTTATGCCTATCGCCAGGCACCTCCAACTACAGCCATTGATTCAAAGGGTTGAACCTCGGGGTAATGCAGTATCCATCGCCTAGCCGGCACCCTCGTAGAGGGTTCAGCTGGAGGATTTTCGCCAGCCTATAGGATATAGACGTCCAATTGGAAAATCAAGGGAAAACGATGGTCTCGACTATTAAATACCCGTTACCCAGCTAAAAAGAGTGCGAGAGGGATGGAGAAATGCTTGCAGAAAATCTTTGTATTTACTAGCACACCTATGGCGCCACATACCGCCACTAAACCTAGAGCACTAACAATCGGCGCACCTAGTGGCGTATTAGTGAAAGCTGTTGATTTGCTGCTTGTGGTGTCATATCAATTGAATTTGCAAAATATTAATTATTGTTATACCCGTTACTCGTAAAGTAAAAGGGTATACTAGATTCGTCGGAAACTATGTAATAGATAGAAAGAAGCGTTTCCGACCCCATAAAGTACCCATAGGTTGTCAAAAAAGTCCTGCGGTAATTTTATTGAATTTTCAATTGTTCATAAAATAGGTTACAATAATGCTAGAAAAAATGCTAGAATGCTAAAACAAAAACTGTAACTGTAATGTATAAGTCTCGGCAATACCTATCGATTGACCCAAAAAAAGTTTGGCACGCCCACTCGCTTAAGTCTGTCAGCCGCCCACATAACCAATAACCATAGCGGGTAGGTGGCGCATTACAATCTCGCTATGCTGCTTGCATATCTCCATTTCCCTTTGGTCCCTTTAGCTGAGTAACGGGTATCTGATAGTCGAGGTACTCGACTATAGCGTTCTTTCTTGTTTTTTAGTAAAGTTATAGAAACCTAGACCGATACAATTTATTTAAATACTTATAACATTTTAATATTAATATTATTATAAAATTCGTATTATATAGTCGGATATTTTTCGCTTTAGAAAGCTTATAAGTGCAGTGGCACGCACCAACAGCGAAGAGAAAACAAAAGAAATTAAGTAAAGGGGTGAGAGGAAGACTTGGTGCATTCTGTTTGAGTGATTGAAAGGGAAGCATCTATTTAAATTGTGCGCAGCAGAGTTACTTTAATCGCTTCTTTATGTAAAAAAAAAGACAGGTAAGTGTTACATTAAGTTTAAGATGTTGTGCATTGATCTTAGTTTAAAGTACGTAAATATTAAAGGTATTTACTGGGTTCCGTTAGCCGAAAGTGGGTGATGAAATGTTTAGTGCCAATAAAAATCTCGCAAAGGGATTGTCCCTGATACACAGGTCCAAGAGGTAAATATACAAATAAACAATTAAAACGCATTTTTTAAACATATGCCCATACATTTTTTCAAGAGCGTTGGCGATGACCAACGTCAAAAACAAATTAACAAAACAGAAAAATAGGCTTACGAATAATAATTGTCCCTTATCGGGAAATGTATGTATGTTAAGTTCTTTACTATACCCGTTACACGAAGAGTAAAGGGTATACTAGATTCGTCGGAAAGTATGTACCAGACAGAAGGAAGCGTTTCCGACCCCATAAAGTATTTATATTCTTGACCAGGATCACTAGCCGAGTCGATCTAGCCATGTCCGTCTGTCCGTCTGAACGCTGAGATCTGAAACTATAAGAGCTACAATACTGGGAATAGGCATGCAAATTCCTGAGATTCCTGCGCAGCGCAAGTTTGTTTCAGCAATGTGCCAAAAAAAGTTTCACTTGTGAATCACCTTGTGAATACCGCGGGACATGTCACCTTGCACGAGTGAAGAACAAGTGACACTCCATATAGACAATTGCATGAGATGTCCGCTTTTTCACAAGTGAAAATTCAAATGAAAATCTTCGCTGTTGGCGCGTGCAACTGCACCTATTCCCTTTCTAAGGCGTAAAATATCCGACTATATAACTTTTACTCCTTGAGTAAAATATACAATATAAATTTTTTAAAAATGTTTGTATTAAGATGTTTGAAATAATAAAATAAATTTTAAAGAACTAAATTTCTATAACCAAACTAAAAAATTATATTGTAATAATAATGCATAATTCGTAAACAGAACATTATAAGTAAATTCAATTCACTTAGTTTTACTATAATCAAACATTTTACTTTTATAAAACAACATAAGATGTTTTATTTCGATATACAATAGTGCTCCTAAAATATTACGGCGTTCACATGTCGCTGCTCCACGAAAATGTTTCCGGCGAAATGTTAGTCGCTACCCAACAAAACGGAGAGACGTTAAAAAAAATAACGGACCGGCCGAAATTTGTCTACGCGAGCGCGGAGTGCAGGCAGATTATAAGACATGTAGCGCTTGCTTTAGCAGAAGTGGCTCCATCTGTGGTTCATAGAGACACAGGGGTGGCGCCATCTAGTACTCGTGTGAAGAAGTGTTCTGCAGCAGTTTTCGGAATAAGTGAGAGCAACAGGGGCAAATGTCAGGCTTTCTCGGGTCTAGTTTTTTACCTCATACTCCGGGGTTTGGGTTACCGCCTGAATTATGGCGTCAGAGTCGGTCTTTTCCGTTATGGCAGCCGAGGCAAGCAGAAGTGAAAATTTCTCTGCAAGTGATTAACCCGCAAAGTTTAGCGCGAGTGTCTAGATCAGCCTGTTCATATTGCTGGGACACCGGAAGGAAAAAAAAGAAAAGGAAATATATATTCAGGAGATTAATTACGGATTAGGGTGAGTTCTAGCCGTGATCGCAAGGTTTGAGGTCTAGTGGATAACGTTGGGCTTATTCGGCAGCTACCAGCCGTCCTCAAAAGGTTCCTGCGCGGCCGCCGTATATTCGAGGGAGATCGGTGGAGGTCATCCCCGTTATATTTGGAGCCGGACAAGCTGCTCTAAAAACTACGTCGTGTAGCGGAAAAGAGGCCCAGTTCCGGGCCCCGCCAACAGCATTGCCTTTGGGGCGATGAGAGAAGACCCGACCTACCTCACCATTTTCGTCTGCTAGGTTATAAGTAAAAGCTTTTGCTTGGGCATCGTTCTTCGTTTAAGCGAGAGCCAAGGGCAGTTGTTCAATCGCGCTGCAAGACGTTCGGTCCGTCGCGGAACCGCGGCGGAGATTTTCTTCAAGAGCCGTGAATTTGGCGTAAAATGCCGGAAAACTAAAATAAAGTTCAAAGGGGGGAAATCGGAAAAGTTAAGCCCTCCATCGGTTTTGTGACCCCGCCCGACTGAAACAGTAAGGAGAGAGTTTGCGATCAAGTACATTCGGGCATAACCTCCAGAGAGAACGAAAATTTGTTAAAGACATGCAAATGGAAAAAGATTGTTATGCAACACGCTAGTTTAAGTGAAATATTAAAGATAAAAGGGTTTGTTTGTTGATTGATGGCGAAGGGATTTAAAATCGTACAAGGAGGCAGAGTCGGCATCCGGTTATTTTTGAGCAGTGCATTCCGGTCGTGTATTCTTAACTAGTTTTGAGTTTATTATTATCTACATATTTTCCCGCAGCTAGCCACAAGCATCTTCGGCGAAAGCGCTTTCCTCGTTGGATGTTCCTGCAAGCGGTGAGTGCCCTAATTTTTATATTTGAAAAATTAGAGAAAAAAACTCAAGGCGATGTAAAGAAAAGAGAAAGAAACAAAACGAAGTCACACTGCACCCAATTGGCATGCAGTCAGAAAAATCGTGATGACAAATCCTCTCCTGGCGATTTTTTATTGAAAGTATTACTTTTTTGGATTATTTGTTTCTTACCCCTTTGCATTATTAGTCAAATAAAGTCGTAAAGTAATTTTTAAATTGAATTTCCGCCGCATAATCATAATCTCGATTAAAGCTATGCCAATTTAATTAAATCGTATCATTATATATTCCTGCATGCTTAGATTTAAGATATGTGTTCGCTTTATTTACTCTTTTTAACTGATAATAAACTTTTGTAATGTGCTAATTAGCAGTCTGTTGCCGCAGCTAGGATGATTTCGCGATAGGGTAGCTCGTATTGATGGGGTCGTTCGGACGTATGGGAGAGAACGACCAATGCATTGGTTGGGTGGGCAGTAAAGAACCTCGGGAACATCTAACGAGGTGAATTTGAGATTCGGCTAGGGTATTATGGGAATTTTGGACTTTCCTTTCGATTTTAGGTGTTGTTGCTCATTTCCGAGTTTAGCTTGTCCAGCACGCGAAGTTAGATTTCAATTATCATTAAAAAATAGGCACTTCATGGGGTTAAGCATTTTTCATCCACTTCCACAGCCGACAAGCAGCCAGCCGAGTATACCCGCGTGAGTTATGGTTCCGTTCCTGGATTAAAAGAGTGGGTTTCTCTTGGTTCTGGTTACTGGTCCTCGGATAGTTCTTGATTTGGTTTTAAGTCTCGGAATAAAATGGAACCGCTATGTTTGGAGTTAATTCTCAAACTGAAAACTATATTGTTCAGCGGTGGCTGAGTAGCCGCCGCTGCCGAAGTGTACATAGAGTCTTATATGCTAATACATAAAATGCTTATACATAACTACAAAGTGAAATAAATGAATGTTTATCTGGAACTCCAATCCAAGTGCTGCTCGTGTCATATTTCTGAGGGTCGGGGCATCCTGTTGCAGTGTCAGCAAAACGTCAGCGGGGCAACGACTCAAGTGGTCGTTGCCCGATTTTGTACATTGTTTAGATTGCAACATAATTGTATCCGTATAAATATGAAGTGGCCGCCCAGTCAGCGTACCAATTCTAGGGTAGCTCTGGGTGGCTTGGCCGGGGGGTCGTTACCTACCGACTGGTCGTTAACTCCTCCCCTCCTGGATTGAAGTGACGGCCACAGTGATGGTGTGGATGTCACGAAACTCGGCTCTGGTATGGTGGAGAATATGACCTTCTTCTTCATGTTGATCAACAAGACTGATACTACGATTCCGAATAACAATAGTAAATATACCGCTCCAAAATTGGTAGTTGTAAGATTTTTCCAATAAATGATCGAGTTGGAAGCATTGATGGACCTTAGGTTTAAATTGTGTAGGGTAATGTCTTCGATATGGTCGGTGAAGTTAATGTTCTGTATAATTGGAATTGTAACGTCTATCTTCTCCTCGTATAGTGACAATTCTTTGTCATAGGGAATTTGGTTGATGGATACTTCGCAGTTTTTGAACGTCACTAGAGCAGATCCCTTTATAGAGAATTTCGTTGTACAATTTGATGCAATGGTAGAGTTGACTGTGCTTAAAATTAGGATGTGTCCTGGTTCTATCTCCGTTATTATTTTTTTGTTTCCTACATCCTTGACTTTACAATTGGCAGCATTTAGCGTGAATATGCTATTGAGGCACTCGGTTTCAGGATTGTCTCTGATTGATAACAAATTTTCGCAGATATAATGTTTATCTACCCTATTACATTTGTTCATAAAGTAATGTACGTCTTTAGCATCATGGTATGCCATACATATACTTAGGTAGTATTAAAAAATTTGATTCATTAATAGGTAAGGGGACGATGTGTGAAAATTGGTACACGTCCTGTTTAAATGTGGGTATCTTAATTCTAAAATTGATCTTAATTCCGATCATGAAAGTATCTAATTCTAGTATGTCGAGAATATGTTCATTAGACAAATTACATAATTCTGGATCGTTTAACTCATGTCTGATTATCGTTAGTTCCTGTTCTGATACAATGAAATTGGGTACAATATTTAGTCTGGCAAGTAACATACTTTCTTCTATATTATTTAAATGATTAGATAATACATCAATATTTATGTTAATTCGTGATATATATTGCAGTGTGTGTGATATATGGTGTTCGGAATTTAAGTTTTTGAAAATCATATTCTTGTAGTTGTTTAGGTATTGGTTAATTATTTGTTGTTCCCTATTTATGTGTTCCGTAATATTGTTAAATCTCTCTTTTATGTCATTGTTGAATATTTCTTGTTTGTTGGCTTTTGCTGTTAGTTCTTTTTGATTGTTCGTGATCGTTTTGAAATTATTCTCGATTCTACGTCCGTCGTCTTCGTCTAAATTTCCAGTAACTATTTTTACGACTTTACCTAGTACGTTTATTAGTCCCCGTCTTAACCTTTTCTTGGGTAATAACCTTTCTACCCTGCCTCTTAGCTGCTGAAGCTTCGTAGATAAGCTATCGATTTCCTTCTTTGAGTTGGTGTTTTCTCTCAATTGATTAATTGCTCTTTCGAAATTAACGACGCCGTCTATAAAATCTTGTAGATTAATTCTATGCGTAAGGTATTTGTGCGATTGTACTATTTTAGCTTGTCCCAGATTTATTTTGAGTAAAGGGGTGTCGTTTCCTAATTGTTGGACCTTTAAGTCCTGGGTTGCGATGCATGCGAATCTGTAAGATCAATAGGAATTTTGTTTGTTTTAATTCTGTTCTTAATTTTTGCTTTGTGTAACTTTTGTTTTCTGGTGGATATTAATGTAATCTTGTTGTCTTTCAGTACTTTGTGTTCAGAGAAACGAGGGGTGAGTTTGTTTCTCCTGTTTTCTCTTCTGAATATTACATCGTCTGTTCTAAGTGAAGCTGGTTGCGTTCTATCTTTATTCAATTTGTCAATTGTATGTGTTGGGGCGGTGCGGCTTGATCGATGGAAATAGTTGAAGCCCCAAGACTGAATGGTACCCAAAAAACACGGGAGTACTTTTGGGGTTTTTTCGCGACGAGCGTAGGTGTTTATTAGTACACTTTGAAACATGAACTTCCTAAGCCTAACTTAACTTAAGCGCTCCACAGCAGAGCGGAGACTTAGGGGAGAGATGGAGAGGGAGAGCGGACGGCAGTGCGAGCGCGCGAGATGTAGACATCTGGATAAAACTGCCGCTCGACACTGCCTCCTGAAATTAAACGCCCTTTTGACGTGAACATTCTCCCCCCCCTTGCGAGGACACCCGTAGCAAGAATCTCAGGATAGTAGGCTCAGGAATACGTTGGAAGTGTAGATCGGTCGTCGGTATGTAGGAGAGTGTGGTGGTCCTTTCCACACTTGTGGCAGTGATGACCACTACGGCAGGAGTCCTTGGTATGATTGTGAGCCAAGCAATTGGAGCAGTACTTCTGGATATGTACTTCCTGGAGCCGATTCTGGGGGCTTAGCCGTAGAAAGTGGTGGCACTTCCGTAGAGGGTGGATCTTTTGGCAGACTCGGCATTGGTAGGATTTAATACCTCGAGTACGTCTGCCATCCAAGGATGGGTATGGAACCCAATACTCGGATGGAGTATTCTTAGGAGGGACTTTTTGTACGGAAACTTGCGCTGAATAGGACGAAATGATGTGTGGAACTGAGGCGGTTACTGGCCTTGGAGGGTTGGATGGAATCGTCGGAGTAGTAGGGCCGCTGTTTCGATGCAGCAATGTGTGATGCCGATCTTGGCAAGTGAGACAGTTGTGAGCGCTTGTGCAATCCCGGAATTGATGGCTACTTGCAAAGCAATTGGAGCACAACTGCTTCCTTTGAATATAGGCTAGGCGATCGTCTACCGTCATCTGTAGGAAGCGTGGACATATACGCACGGGGTGGTTCTTCTTGGAACACAGATCGCAGCCCTTGGGTATCGGAACTAACCTTGTGTTGAAGGAATATATTTTTGGAAATTCTGCCACTCGATTTGTGTCTTTGGACTGGACGTGGTGGAAATTGGCAGATCGGAAGCTATCGACGGCCTCAAGAGTTCGATTGCGCTCTGTCAAATATGAATCAAGCTCAAGCCACGTAGGAATCTCGGCTTTATTTTGGATGGATTGCTCCCATAATGAGAGAGTGAGCTTTGGTAGTTTTGTCGAGCACATATAAACCAGGATAGGGTCCCAATTCTCAATATTAACACCGGAAAATTTTAAGGAAGTTAAGCAACCTTGAAAAGTGCGTTGAAGTTCCTTTAAGGCTGCTCCCGACTCCTGTGCTATGGATTGCACATTGAAAAGTGTTTTCAGGTGACTGTTCACTTGCAATCGCTTATTTTCGAAACGCTCAGTTAGGTTATTCCAGGCTGAGCGAAAGCCATCATTGGTGAGAGGGGATCTTGAAACTATGGAATGAGCTTCGCCACTTGTTTTTGAATTTAAGTGGAATAATTTTTCAACGGGCGTTAGACTCGGATTGTCTATGTATATTGCCGTGAAAAGGTCCCGGAAAGTCGGCCAGCGAAGATAGTCGCCAGAGAAAACCTCTGTGTCGATAGGAGGGAGCCGACAGCCATAAGACGTGGAATTTCGGGACGGAGTTACTGGAGCTTGAGGTATTTGGGAGGAGCCTTTTTGGATTTGTTCCATCAGCTGCGCGGCAAATATTTCGTAAGTGGAGTACGTTTGGTAATACGTGGACTTTAGTATGGATTTTGTGTCTGCTGCGCTCTCGCCTGCAGATATAATGCTGTCGGAGCATATGTCGTATGCTGCCTTTACCGTTTGCCACAAGGAATTGAGGTGATCGCGACGGATGTTACAGGCGGATAACGTTGGTGTAGGAGCACCTGGAGCGTTCACAGTGGCCTCAAAGTGGATTAGACAGTCAGCTGTGGCCATAAATCGGGTTAAAGCGGATTTTACTGATGTTGCCATGACGTTAAATAATTTAGAATTTTAATTCAGATGTAAGGAAACGGATTGGAATCAAATTGGAATTTAGGAACCAATTAAGATTGTAAATATATACGGTCACACTGTCGGATAGGCAATAAATATTTATTATATCGGATGGTCGGACTTATGTAAGGAATTACGGACTTTAATATTGTTTGTTTGAAAGGAACACTTTTTGTGAGCTCTTGACCCACTGTGCACTGGCGATATACGTATGTATGCACACTGTACATATGTACATATGTGGGGTTTTAATAGCGGAATAACGTTGCGGGAATTGGAAAGACTTCGCTTATGTTTGTATGTCGGTGCGTTTGTTTGTCACCTGCACAACTAAATTGCAAACGATTTGCTGGAGTAAATTTGTGGATATTGTCACATTGTTTTTAATTTTAGAAATAGTTTAGCCGTATTTGTAGGTCGAGAAAAGTAGTTGGAGTGGACTGTATTAGAAAAAAGTAGTTCGAGTGGACTGTGTTAGATTGTTTTTGTAAATATACACATGCAGCTGGAACACAGTATAAAATAAAGAGTGCAAATCTTAAGGACAATCTTTATGATCGGGAATTTTTTACTGTGGCTGAGTTATATTTTACACACAATTGGAATTGAAAATATATTTGAGAAATATTTTTGTTGAATAGTAGCACTGAAATATCTTCTGGAATTGTTTCAAGTGTACAATTGTGGGCAAAGGAAACTGGAATATTGTCGGGCACAAGTAACGGAATCGAAATACATATATTAAATGCCGTTGCGTCGGATTAATCACTTTTGGATTTAGACAATATATCGTACAGAAAGTTAGTCGAAATAGGGTTCGAAAAACTGGCGTATGACCGGCAATTATAGTAAGTGGAACTTATCTGGAGCGGTTCAAGCCTGCTGGGACAAAATCAAAGAAAACTCCAGGAGAGGAAAATCCAAAGATTTTGAAATCCGGCTTCGACTGGACCAAAATGTTGGGGCGGTGCGGCTTGATCGATGGAAATAGTTGAAGCCCCAAGACTGAATGGTACCCAAAAAACACGGGAGTACTTTTGGGGTTTTTTCGCGACGAGCGTAGGTGTTTATTAGTACACTTTGAAACATGAACTTCCTAAGCCTAACTTAACTTAAGCGCTCCAGAGCAGAGCGGAGACTTAGGGGAGAGATGGAGAGGGAGAGCGGACGGCAGTGCGAGCGCGCGAGATGTAGACATCTGGATAAAACTGCCGCTCGACACTGCCTCCTGAAATTAAACGCCCTTTTGACGTGAACAGTATGGTTCATTTTTCTTCTAGCTGGGCTTTGATTTTTGGATATATGGTGTTTTGAAATTCATTAAGTTTTTGTAGGTAATCATGTTCCGAATTATACTCGATTTCCTTATTAAAAATGTGGGTCCTACCAGAGAGTAATTCAAAGAGTGTACATTTAGTGGCAGAATGTATACTGTTGTTGTAAGTGGTTAGGGTTTCAAATAGCATTTCTTCATGATCCCGTTCCAGTTTATTAGCCTTCCTGGTCTCGTAAATAATTCTATAAATTTCTGTCAGAGAGGAATGCAATCTTTCCACGGGAGAATTACTTGTAGATTGCTGGAACGATGTTACATGAGTGACAATATTATATTGTTTACAAAAATCAGTGAAAATCTTTCCCGAAAATTCGGCGCCCTGATCAAATATCAATTTTGTTGGAATACCCACAAAACAAAAATAGTGTCTCAAAGATTTGACTACGTTTATACAACTCCTAGCCGGAATTGTATAGGCGCAAGCATATTTTGAAAACTTGTCAATCAATGTCAGAATTGTTTGACCATTAATAGTGTAAATATCCATGTGTACTATCTGTAATGGTACTTCAGGAATTTCTGTCTTTTGATATATTGGTTTTGGTGGTCTTCTATCATACTTTAGTTTTTGACAAATATCCCATTGATTAATTATTTGAGTAATTTTCTGTTTCATGTAGGGAAAATAGAGTGTTCTCTTTAAATGTTTTAAAGTTTCTTCAATTCCACGATGGTTGTTTTTTAGGTGATAATCCGTAACTACTGACTGTTGTTTCAGTGTAGTAGTGACATCTGTTAAAAGATATTTGCATCTGATTATCTTGTAGTTTTGAAAGTACTTAAGATAGGCTTCCTGTATTAACTTGAAAATGGAATCCGTGGCGAAAATGGCGTGTATTCTGCTGAGAGTTAGGATTTCTCGTAAAATGTCAGTAATCCCGTCGAGGTCAAAACTAACTTTGGATATGGATCGCCTGAACTTGTTTTTGAATAGGATGCAATTTCTTGTTTTTTCCTCGTTACCTATTTCAAAAATGTACTGCGCCTTAAATTCGTTCAAAGGTCTATCTGAAATAATTATGGATTTTGAATTTGTCAAAGTGTTAGGTAAAGAATTAGATATGCAGTTTGTCTGTATTTCTACTCGACTTAACGCATCGGCCACGACGTTTTGGGATCCCTTCTTGTATACAACTTCATAGTCGTATTCCAACAGTTGCAACTTCCACCTGACCAATTTTGAGTTTGGTTCTTTGAAGTTCATCAACCAAGTTAAGGGTTTGTGATCGGTCACTATCTGGAATTTTTGGCCGAAGAGGTAAGGCCGAAAATATTTGGTTGCCCAAATGATAGCTAACATCTCTTTTTCCACGGTCGAATACATTACTTCCCGATCATTGAGCGTCCTGCTAGCGAAACATACTGGTCTATCAGAACCCAGCGTCCCTTGCGAGAGAACTGCACCTATCGCCACATTGCTGGCGTCTGTGGTCAAGACGAAGGGTTTGGTTAAATCAGGATATTTCAAAATAGGGTCATTACAGAGTAGAGTTTTGCAAGTATTGAACGCTTCTTTGAACTCCTCGGTTGGTAATACCGGGGCTTTTCCTTTCAACTGTTTGGTCATGGGCTTGGTGATTTTCGCGAAGTCTTTAATAAACTTCCTATAATACCCCAAAAGACCCAGAAAAGATTTAATTTCCTTCCTCGTGGTCGGAATTGGAAAAACCTTTATGGCCTCAATTTTCTTGGGGTTTGGTTTGATCCCGTCTTCTGTAACTATGTGTCCTAAATATTATATTTCCTTGCGTAAGAATTCGGACTTGTCCGGTTGGATTTTCAAGTTGGCCTGTTTTAGTCTGGAAAATACGGATTCTAGGTCGCAGATATGTTCTTGTAGAGACGGTGAGAAGACTATAATGTCATCTAAATATACTAGACAACAATCTCCGTTCAGGTCCGTTAACACGTTGTCCATGACTCTTTGGAAGGTCGCTGGAGCATTAGTCAGACCGAACGGCATACGAACGAACTCGTAATGCCCTCCTTGTGCCGTGAAGGCTGTCTTTGATATGTCTCTTGGCTCCATCTCAATTTGATGGTAGCCACTAGCGAGATCTATGGCTGTAAAATATTTGGCTCTGCCTATTCTATCTAGAACATCGTTGATGTTGGGCATAGGATACCTGTCCTTTACTGTATTTTCGTTTAATTTCCTGAAATCTACGACCATTCTCCATTTCTTTGTTTTGGATGCGTCTAACTTTTTTGCAACTAGAAAACTGGTGCGCTCCAAGGCGAATGACTGTGCCTAATTATGTTTTGATTTAGAAGTTTGTCTTTTTGTCTATTTTGGATTTCCGTTGATTCGATGGGACTGAATCGAAACGGCCTGCAAAACACGGGCTTGTTGTCCGTAATTTTGATGTCATGTTTTACTTTGTTCGTGAAGGACAATTTGTCTCCTTCGTGAAATACCAAATCGGCAAATTTGTCACAAAGTTGAGACAACTGTCTTTTTTCTTCCTCATTCAGATGATCTGTTCTAATATTGTGAAATCCTGAGGAATAATGTTCCTGACTGTATTCAGGGTTATCTGGCATCGCTTTCATAACTATAAAGTCGTCCTCTTCGAACTTGTTTACTTGTAGGCTTGAATCTAATCAAAATTTTTTTGGCGTGACATGCTTACATGCACCGTAATTAATGCTTTGGACTCCTCCTCTATTTCATAAATTTCAGAAGAGCGATTTGGTACAATATATAGGGGAATTTCGAATGCTGGGGTAGTGAAGGTTCGTTGCGCAATATCAATTCTTGCTGGGAGTTGTGACAGGATATTCATGCCAATTAATCCGTCGAAGAATTGGTTGAAGTCAAATATTAGAAAAGGGAACTCCCTGACGTCATTAATTTCCTCAAATATGGTAAATACAACCATCTGTTTAATCGAGTGCTCGGAAAGTACCGTTGTGATCTGAATTGGATTATCTAATGGGACTCTTTCTTTATCTGTTACGAATTTGGGGTCAATGAAAGAGCCCTCTGAGCCTGTATCTACTAAAAATTTTAAATTCTTTTTGTTTTGAAATGAAAGTGTTACGTATGGTAAGTCTGCCTGTAGCCTGTATTTACTCAGGAATCCTTTCGATGGCTCGAGGCTCTTGACTGAAAATTTGGCTCGTCCACCAGATTGTGTTCAACTTGTGTCTCCTCTGCTTTATTCTTTGTCTCGATATTGAAAAGTCTCTGTCCGTTCGATTGAGCCCTATTATTATTCGAAGAATTTCTCTTTGCTGCGGCGCTCGATGTGCTTGGGACATCGTCGCCTGCTGTAATTTGTGGGAAATTATTGTTACGATTGGTATTGTAATTAGTTCGGTCATACGAAGTTCTACTTGTTCGGCCATAGCGATTATTATCTCTATTTTGGTATTGATTGTAATTTTTATATTGATATTGATTCGAGTATTGATTTGGGGGAAAACGATCGTTTTGCCTATTTGGCTGCCTATTCTGCACACTGTACGTGGCATTTTCCGCAAAATACAAATTTCTTTCTTTCATAGCCATATCATAAGCTTCCTCCAATCCTGTTGGTCTGAAAGCTCTAACTATGGCGCTCAAATTTCCTCTGAGCCCTACGAGGAACGCTGATAAGCAAGCTTGAGACACTACCCTTTGTCTAACTCTAATCGCGAGTTGTTCAGTTTCCTCATTATCGATTATCCTGAACAATGCTAGTTTAATTTTTGTGATTTGATCATAAGATCTTTGCAAGGGTAGCTGTTTATGTTTCAAATTATAAAGCTCTGACATGAGGGTATCCTCGTCCCTCCTGTCTCTGCAGTGCCTTATCAGTGCATCCTTAATATCGTCCCAGATAAGTCTAGCTCCCGAAGCGATTCCTGCCTCGTTTGCTTTGCCTTCTATCTTTTATCTAATTGCCCTAAGAAGCATCTGTCCATATGGAGTCTGGTCCGTACCCCTAATCATTAGAATTATCTCTTCCACATTGTTTATAAATTCGTTCAAAGCAAAGGGGTCCCCAGAGTAAGGAGGTAAGAAACGAATAACGTCTGGAATTTTCATAGAAGCTAACAAATCCGCATGATTTACAACCGCAGAACTAAGGTGAGATGGTGAAGAATTATTGCTCGAGTCCATGGTCGCAGGTGAGGGTGTAACTATTGGTCTTAATGACAGCGAATTTCCTTCAGTTGTCTGGCTATTAGTGGTCTGTTTTTTACTAGCTCCTCTAGTGGTGACTTTGTTTGTAGGTAGCAAATTCCTAACTTTCGCAATATTAGGCATTAAATTAATTTATTGTTACTTTTAGGGAAAAATAAAAAATTTTGCTCAGTGTAAGGTGTAAAATATGCTTAAAAATATCGTGTCGTATGTACTTAAAGTTACTGGTGTTGATTTGAAGCTTGTAGTGTAGAGTGTTTTCTTCGGTGCTGTATTCTTGTGGCATTTACCTGTAAGACAATATTATTTATTCAACTTCTTACATAAGAAAACCCTTCCATTGGTGAATGGTGGTCCCAAGATTTAAATTACCGACGTATATAAGAAAACAAGCAAAAGATTTCTTATTTCTCAACAAATTGTATATAAGGTGTACTGAAACCAGCCTTCAATGGAGTTCACTTGAATCACCTTGAAACTGAAACCCTTGCAAAACACGCGATGGGATTACAAGAATTGTTTCATAAAGTTTTTATTATATTAATAATATCTTCTCTTCTAATATTTTTTTTATTTTTATTTTTATTTTTTATTTAAAAACATCAGCGAGATCAATAACACAATTTGCCATAAATCGTGAAATTGACGTTCTGTAAAACACGCGATGGGATTGCAGAACTATCTCACGAATTTATATATATATATATATTTTTTTTAGATCTTTATTCTTCTTTCTTTTTTTTTTTGCTAGTGAAGTCCTGCAAAACACGCGATGGGATTGCAGGACTATTTCACCAATTTATATTTTAATTTTTTTTTGATATTTATTCTTCTTTCTTTTTTGTTGGTGAAGTCCTGCAAAACACGCGATGGGATTGCAGAACTATTTCGCCAATTTATATATTAATTTTTCTTTTAATCCTTATTCTTCTTTCTTCTCTTTTTGTTGGTGAAATCCTGCAAAACACGCGATGGGATTGCAGAACTAAATCACTCTAACTTCTCACAAATTTTTGATAATTATTTGTATCTATATATTCTTATTTTTTTTTTTTACAACTTTATTCACAGTAAACTTTAATCTTTTTCCAATTTGCTAGGATTTGCCGACGGCATTGGGCCTTGGCCAAATTTATTTTAATTTCAAAGAATTGCACTGCACTCATCTTTTTTTTTTTTTTATTATTATTTTTCCTTAATTTTCTTTACACGTCCTTTAAATTTATAAAACTTTTTTGCTTGTTTTGTCATATTATCACGGTTGCATCTTTTCATTTTAATTCGGGCATTATATTGATTCACAAGAATACTTCACCTTCCTATTGTGTGTACTTCTTACAATGTAACAAAGATGATAAGGTCCATCCTGATTCGTCAGTCGGCTGCGCCAGTTATGGTTCCGTTCCTGGATCAAAAGAGTGGGTTTCTCCTGGTTCTGGTTACTGGTCCTAGGATAGTTCTTGATTTGGTTTTAAGTCTCGGAATAAAATGGAACCGCTATGTTTGGAGTTAATTCTCAAACTGAAAACTATATTGTTCAGCGGTGGCTGAGTAGCCGCCGCTGCCGAAGTGTACATAGAGTCTTATATGCTAATACATAAAATGCTTATACATAACTACAAAGTGAAATAAATGAATGTTTATCTGGAACTCCAATCCAAGTGTCATATTTCCTGAGGGTCGGGGCATCCTGTTGCAGTGTCAGCAAAACGTCAGCGGGGCAACGACTCAAGTGGTCGTTGCCCGATTTTGTACATTGTTTAGATTGCAACATAATTGTATCCGTATAAATATGAAGTGGCCGCCCAGTCAGCGTACCAATTCTAGGGTAGCTCTGGGTGGCTTGGCCGGGGGGTCGTTACCTACCGACTGGTCGGTAACTCGTGCGCTTGACCACCACAGTACCACCTCCGCCTGAAGTTAATTTGAATGTGGCGACTCGTTACAGACAAAGAAAGAAAGGGATATTCCAAATATCTGGCTCCCTTTGTTGCACGACCGTATTCGTCGGCAGTCTTCTACGCTGCGTCGACTTCTCTGCTGACGTCAAAAGCGGCACAACCTTTTTAGGCACAAAAAAAAAACAAAAAGCTTTTTGCCTTCAGACGTGTCACCGCGTTCCTACTGCAGGACTGAAGGGATGCTTTGTGAGACACTCTTCCGAGGTATATTGAGTTTGCTGCAAACCCGGCGCGCTCTTCATTTGAACGCTCTCTTCATTTATCGCCACGCTTTCGGTGCGCCGTAAGCACGATCGGTTGGACTTTTGTATTACGAGTTACTGCTATAAAGAAAATTTCTTGATCTATGGAGGTTATGTGGTCTGGACTTACTTCTCTTCCATCGGGCGCTCTCTTAGAACTCAGGAGTTCAGCAAGTGTTGTTTAGTTCTTTTGGCTTTAGCGCAATGCTTCAGTTATAAGTCTATGGATAGCACTCCCAACCCACGCATAGATGATTACCTTCCCAATTCTATCCGCTCAACGGAACCCTAAGAAAGTTGTGGTACTTCGCTGGAAAGCTCTTCTGCGGTTTTGGGCCCAACAGTTGAGCATATCATGGAATAGGACAACACATCTTTCAGTATATATATCCAAAACATCGCTGGTATGCGCACAAAATTACGGTCTCTTTACTTGACAATTTTACATTGCGATTTTGTTCTAGTTTATACTTGATAAAACAAATTTATTTATAGCCATTATATGTCTGATGTAGAAAGTAAATTGCGACCAGTAATTTGCGATATTTAAAAGAATTTCCTTCATGGAATTATAAAGAAACTCTTATTTCCATAGCATCTCTATTAAAAATAGAGACTCTGGATGTTTCTAACTCTGACTGTCGTATTGCTGTCGCGATCCTGAACGACTCTTTCTCCCTTTATTCTAAGAAACAATATAATGTTTTATGTGGCCCCCTCAAAAGAATATTCACTAAGTCTCTCTCCAGTGGGATTTTCATCAATATATGGAAACTACCTACAGTTACCGCCATTACTTAGTAAGGTGATAAACGTGTATTTTATAATTACAGACCACTTGCTTAGCAACCTTCAACCAATTCTGTATTCATTACTTTGCTAATCACCACAATGTGGATGTAGTTTATACTGACTTTGCCAAAGCATTTGATAAAGTCTATCATTTTGCTATTTTCACTAAATAAAAAATAGGGGTTCCACTCTTAATCATAAATGGGATTAGGTCCTAGCTAACCAACAGGATATACAGTGTCGATAGCTATGGGGCCTTTTCGATGCCGTATGTGGCAACATCTGGCCTTTCATATCATTCAACTAAGTCCATTAATTTAACTTTGGATTGTACACTTCTCCAAAATGACTTAAATAGGTTCAGTAATTAGTACTCCCGAAATATGGTCCCTTTGAATTTTTCAAAATGTTCTTTTACTTAGATACAGCAAACGTATGAAGAATGTGATCATTGCCTTAAAAAATGAGTGCCTGTATTTAGGAATATTGTTTGATGCCCTATTCATCTTTGTTCAGCACATTAATATATAATTCCCAAGGCTTATGTTATGTATGGCTTCATAAAGCGCAATGCATCTCAATTACCTAAACTAAGTGAAGCCGGTTTTCCTCTTCTGTTAGGCCCAAATTAGAATTTGCATCATCATTTGGAACTCTGCTAGGTCCACTCATAACCATCGCTTTAAGAGTGCTCATGAGCTTTGCTTATGTTTGCCCTTCAGAACTTAAACTTTTTGTGACATGGTCGTTTCCATGTTACAAACGTTTAATGCCTTTGAGTCACAGTCATAGATTTGATAATATTTTCCTGTAACAAAAAAAGTGCTACTGTTGTGGAAATTCTATAAAATTTCTGATTTATCTGTTTAAACTAATTTTTATACCCTTGCAGAGGGTATAATGATTTCAGTCAGAAGTTTGCAACGCAGTGAAGGAGACGTTTCCGACCCCATAAATTATATATATTCTTGATCAGCATCACTAGACGAGTCGATCTAGCCATGTCCTTCTGTCCGTCTGTCCGTCTGTCCGTCCGTTTCTACGCAAACTAGTCTCTCAGTTTTAAAGCTATCGGGTTGAAACTTTCCCAAAAGTCGTATATCTTTTTCAGGTAGTATATAAGTCGGAACCAGCCGTATCGGACAACTATATCTTATAGCTCCCATTGGAATAATCGAAAAAAAAAATGTTAAAAAATTATATCTTTGGTGTTTTTTAACTTATTACCTCCATTCCTTGGAAATAACATTTTTTAATTAGTTTTGAATTTCGAATTAAATTTTATCAAAATCGGAAGACTATATCATATAGCTGCCATAAGAACGATCGTAAAATTTGTGGGAAAATAATATGAAACAAATTATAGCTTCGGTGTTCCTTAACATATAACCTCCTACGCTTGGAAATAACTTTTTTTTAATAGTTCTGAATTTTAAATTTAATTTTATCAAAATCGGAAGACTATATCATATAGCTGCCATAGGGACGATCGTAAAATTGGTGGGAATATAATATGAAACAAATTATAGCTTCGGTATAATGGGGGAGGGTATAATGATTTCAGTCAGAAGTTTGCAACGCAGTGAAGGAGACGTTTCCGACCCCATAAAGTATATATATTCTTGATCAGCATCACTAGACGAGTCGATCTAGCCATGTCCGTCTGTCCGTCTGTCCGTCTGTCCGTCCGTTTCTACGCAAACTAGTCTCTCAGTTTTAAAGCTATCGGGCTGAAACTTTCCCAAAAGTCTTATATCATTTGCAGGTAGTATATAAGTCGGAACCAGCCGGATCGGACAACTATATCTTATAGCTCCCATAGGAATAATCGCAAAAAAAATGTTAAAAAATTATATCTATGGTGTTTTTTAACTTATTACCTCCATTCCTTGGAAATAACATTTTTTAATTAGTTTTGAATTTCGAATTAAATTTTTACCAATTCGGAAGACTATATCATATAGCTGCCATAGGAACGATCGTAAAATTGGTGGGAAAATAATATGAAACAAATTATAACTTCGGTGTTTTTATACCCTTGCAGAGGGTATAATGATTTCAGTCAGAAGTTTGCAACGCAGTGAAGTAGACGTTTCCGACCCCATAAAGTATATATATTATTGATCAGCATCACTAGACGAGTCGATCTAGCCATTTCCTTCTGTCCGTCCGCTTCTACGCAAACTAGTCTCTCAGTTTTAAAGCTATCGGGCTGAAACTTTCCCAAAAGTCGTATATCTTTTTCAGGTAGTATATAAGTCGGAACCAGCCGGATCGGACAACTATATCTTATAGCTCCCATAGGAATAATCGGAAAAAAAATGTTAAAAAATTATATCTATGGTGTTTTTTAACTTATTACCTCCTTTCCTTGGAAATAACATTTTTTAATTAGTTTTGAATTTCGAATTAAATATTATCAAAATCGGAAGACTATATCATATAGCTGCCATAAGAACGATCGCAAAATTGGTGGGAAAATAATATGAAACAAATTATAGCTTCGGTGTTCCTTAACATATAACCTCCTACGCTTGGAAACAACATTTTTTAATTAGTTCTGAATTTCGAATCAAATTTTATCAAAATCGGACGACTATATATTATAGCTGCCATAGGGACGATCGTAAAATTGGAAATAAAATTTTTAATTAGTTCTGAATTTAATTTTATCATAATCGGACGACTATATCATTTAGCTGCCATAGTGATGATCGGAAAATTGGTGGGAAAATAATATGAAACTAATTATAGCTTCGGTGTTCCCTAACATATAACCTCCTACGCTTGGAAATAACATTTTTTTAATAGTTCTGAATTTCAAATTTAATTTGATCAAAATCGGACGACTATATCATATAGCTGCCATAGGAACGATCGTAAAATTGGTGGGAAAATAATATGAAACAAATTATAGCTTCGGTGTTTCTTAACATATAACCTCCTACGCTTGGAAACAACATTTTTTAATTAGTTCTGAATTTCGAATCAAATTTTATCAAAATCGGACGACTATATATTATAGCTGCCATAGGGACGATCGTAAAATCGGTAAGAAATTAATATGAAACAAATTATAACTTCGGTGTTTTTTAACATATAACCTCCTACGCTTGGAAATGAAACAAATTATACGCTTGGAAATATCATTTTTTAATTCATTCTGAATTTCGAATTTAATTTTATCAAAATCGGACGACTATATCATATAGCTGCCAAAGGAACGATCGTAAAATTGGAAATAAAATTTTTTAATAGTTCTGAATTGAATTTTATCATAATCGGACGACTATATCATATAGCTGCCATAGGTACGATCGTAAAATTGGTGGGAAAATAATATGAAACAAATTATAGCTTCGGTGTTCCTTAACATATAACCTCCTACGCTTGGAAATAACATTTTTTAATTAGTTCTGAATTTCGAATGAAATTTTATCAAAATCGGACGACTATATATTATAGCTGCCATAGGAACGATCGTAAAATCGGTGGGAAAATAATATGAAACAAATTATAACTTCGGTGTCTTTTAACATATAACCTCCTACGCTAGGAAATAACATTTTTTAATTCATTCTGAATTTCGAATTTAATTTTATCAAAATCGGACGACTATATCATATAGCTGCCAAAGGAACGATCGTAAAATTGGAAATAAAATTTTTAATTAGTTCTGAATTTAATTTTATCATAATCGGACGACTATATCATTTAGCTGCCATAGTGATGATCGGAAAATTGGTGGGAAAATAATATGAAACTAATTATAGCTTCGGTGTTCCCTAACATATAACCTCCTACGCTTGGAAATATCATTTTTTAATTAGTTCTGAATTTCGAATTAAATTTTATCAAAATCGGACGACTATATCATATAGCTGCCATAGGAACGATCGTAAAATCGGTGGGAAAATAATATGAAACAAATTATAACTTCGGTGTTTTTTAACATATAACCTCCTACGCTTGGAAATAACATTTTTTAATTCATTCTGAATTTCGAATTTAATTTTATCAAAATCGGACGACTATATCATATAGCTGCCAAAGGAACGATCGTAAAATTGGAAATAAAATTTTTAATTAGTTCTGAATTTTGAATTTAATTTTATCATAATCGGACGACTATATCATATAGCTGCCATAGGGACGATCGGAAAATTGGTGGGAAAATAATATGAAACAAATTATAGCTTCGGTGTTCCTTAACATATAAACTCCTACGCTTGGAAACAACATTTTTTAATTAGTTCTGAATTTCGAATTAAATTTTATCAAAATCGGATGACTATATCATATAGCTGCCATAGGAACGATCGTAAAATCGGTGGGAAAATAATATGAAACAAATTATAACTTCGGTGTTTTTTTATACCCTTGCAGAGTGTATAATGATTTCAGTCAGAAGTTTGCAACGCAGTGAAGGAGTCGTTTCCGACCCCATAAAGTATATATATTCTTGATCAGCATCACTAGACGAGTCGATCTAGCCATGTCCTTCTGTCCGTCTGTCCGTCTGTCCGTCCGTTTCTACGCAAACTAGTCTCTCAGTTTTAAAGCTATCGGGTTGAAACTTTCCCAAAAGTCGTATATCTATTTCAGGTAGTATATAAGTCGGAACCAGCCGTATCGGACAACTATATCTTATAGCTCCCATAGGAATAATCGAAAAAAAAAAATGTTAAAAAATTATATCTTTGGTTTTTTTTAACTTATTACCTCCTTTCCTTGGAGATAACATTTTTTAATTAGTTTTGAATTTCGAATTAAATTTTATCAAAATCGGAATCATAATGCTGCCATAGGAACGATCGTAAAATTGGTGGGAAAATAATATGAAACAAATTATAGCTTCGGTGTTCCTTAACATATAACCTCCTGCGCTTGGAAATAACATTTTTTAATTAGTTCTGAATTTCGAATGAAATTTTATCAAAATCGGACGACTATATATTATAGCTGCCACAGGAACGATCGTAAAATCGGTGGGAAAATAATATGAAACAAATTATAACTTCGGTGTTTTTTAACATTTAACCTCCTACGCTTGGAAATAACATTTTTTAATTCATTCTGAATTTCGAATTTAATTTTATCAAAATCGGACGACTATATCATATAGCTGCCAAAGGAACGCTCGTAAAATTGGAAATAAAATTTTTAATTAGTTCTGAATTTTGAATTTCATTTTATCATAAACGGACGACTATATCATATAGCTGCCATAGGGACGATCGGAAAATTGGTGGGAAAATAATATGAAACAAATTATAGCTTCGGTGTTTTTTTATACCCTTGCAGAGGGTATAATCATTTCAGTCAGAAGTTTGCAACGCAGTGAAGGAGACGTTTCCGACCCCATATAGTATATATATTCTTGATCAGCATCACTAGACGAGTCGATCTAGCCATGTCCGTCTGTCTGTCCGTCTGTCCGTCCGTTTCTACGCAAACTAGTCTCTCAGTTTTAAAGCTATCGGGCTGAAACTTTCCCAAAAGTCGTATATCTTTTGCAGGTAGTATATAAGTCGGAAAGAGCCGGATCGGACAACTATATCTTATAGCTCCCATAGGAATAATCGGAAAAAAAATGTTAAAAAATTATATCTATGGTGTTTTTTAACTTATTACCTCCTTTCCTTGGAAATAACATTTTTTAATTAGTTTTGAATTTCGAATTAAATTTTATCAAAATCGGAAGACTATATCATATAGCTGCCATAGGAACGACCGTAAAATTGGTGGGAAAATAATATGAAACAAATTATAACTTCGGTGTTTTTATACCCTTGCAGAGGGTATAATGATTTCAGTCAGAAGTTTGCAACGCAGTGAAGTAGACGTTTCCGACCCCATAAAGTATATATATTATTGATCAGCATCACTAGACGAGTCGATCTAGCCATGTCCTTCTGTCCGTTCGTTTCTACGCAAACTAGTCTCTCAGTTTTAAAGCTATCGGGCTGAAACTTTCCCAAAAGTCGTATATCTTTTTCAGGTAGTATATAAGTCGGAACCAGCCGGATCGGACAACTATATCTTATAGCTCCCGTAGGAATAATCGGGGAAAAAAATGTTAAAAAATGATATCTTTTGTTGTTTTTTAACTTATTACCTCCTTTTCTTGGAAATAACATTTTTTAATTAGTTTTGAATTTCGAATTAAATTTTATCAAAATCGTAAGACTATATCATATAGCTGCCATAGGAACGATCGTAAAATTGGTGGGAAAATAATATGAAACAAATTATAGCTTCGGTGTTCCCTAACATATAACCTCCTACGCTTGGAAATAACATTTTTTAATTAGTTCTGAATTTTGAATTTAATTTTATCATAATCGGACGACTATATCATATAGCTGCCATAGGGACGATCGGAAAATTGGTGGGAAAGTAATATGAAACAAATTATAGCTTCGGTGTTTTTTTTTAACATAAAACCTCTTAAGCTTGGAAATTAAAATTTTTTAACATCAGTTTTGAATTTCGAATTAAGTTTTATAAAAATCGGACGACTACATCATATAGCTGCTAAAGGAACGATCGTAAAATTGGTGGGAAAATAATATGAAACAAATTATAGCTTCGGTGTTCCTTAACATATAACCTCCTCACTTGGAAATAAAATTTTTTAATTAGTTCTGAATTTCGAATTAAATTTTATCAAAATCGGACGACTTCATCATATAGCTGCCACAGGAACGATCGTAAAATCGGTGGGAAAATAATATGAAACAAATTATAGCTTCGGTGTTTTTATATTCTTGCAGAGGGTATAATGATTTCAGTCAGAAGTTTGCAACGCAGTGAAGGAGACGTTTCCGACCCCATAAAGTATATATATTCTTGATCAGCATCACTAAACGAGTCGATCTAGCCATGTCCTTCTGTCCGTCTGTCCGTCTGTCCGTCCGTTTCTACGCAAACTAGTCTCTCAGTTTTAAAGCTATCGGGCTGAAACTTTTCCAAAAGTCGTAAATCTGTTTCAGGAAGTAGATAAGTCGGAACCAGCCGGATCGGACTACTATATCTTATAGCTCCCATAAGAATAATCGGAAAAAAAATGTTAAAAAATTATATCTTTGGTGTTTTTTAACTTATTACCTCCTTTCCTTGGAAATAACATTTTTTAATTAGTTTTGAATTTCGAATTAAATATTATCAAAATCGGAAGACTATATCATATAGCTGCCATAAGAACGATCGTAAAATTTGTGGGAAAATAATATGAAACAAATTATAGCTTCGGTGTTCCTTAAAATATAACCTCCTACGCTTGGAAATAACATTTTTTAATAAGTTCTGAATTTCGAATTTAATTTTATCAAAATCGGACGACTATATCATATAGCTGCCATAGGAACGATCGTAAAATTGGTGGGAATATAATATGAAACAAATTATAGCTTCGGTGTTTTTTTATACCCTTGCAGAGGGTATAATGATTTCAGTCAGAAGTTTGCAACGCAGTGAAGGAGACGTTTCCGACCCCATAAAGTATATATATTCTTGATCAGCATCACTAGACGAGTCGATCTAGCCATGTCCGTCTGTCCGTCTGTCCGTCCGTTTCTACGCAAACTAGTCTCTCAGTTTTAAAGCTATCGGGCTGAAACTTTCCCAAAAGTCTTATATCATTTGCAGGTAGTATATAAGTCGGAACCAGCCGGATCGGACAACTATATCTTATAGCTCCCATAGGAATAATCGGAAAAAAAATGTTAAAAAATTATATCTATGGTGTTTTTTAACTTATTACCTCCATTCCTTGGAAATAACATTTTTTAATTAGTTTTGAATTTCGAATTAAATTTTTACCAATTCGGAAGACTATATCATATAGCTGCCATAGGAACGATCGTAAAATTGGTGGGAAAATAATATGAAACAAATTATAACTTCGGTGTTTTTATACCCTTGCAGAGGGTATAATGATTTCAGTCAGAAGTTTGCAACGCAGTGAAGTAGACGTTTCCGACCCCATAAAGTATATATATTATTGATCAGCATCACTAGACGAGTCGATCTAGCCATTTCCTTCTGTCCGTCCGCTTCTACGCAAACTAGTCTCTCAGTTTTAAAGCTATCGGGCTGAAACTTTCCCAAAAGTCGTATATCTTTTTCAGGTAGTATATAAGTCGGAACCAGCCGGATCGGACAACTATATCTTATAGCTCCCGTAGGAATAATCGGGGAAAAAAATGTTAAAAAATGATATCTTTGGTGTTTTTTAACTTATTACTTCCTTTTCTTGGAAATAACATTTTTTAATTAGTTTTGAATTTCGAATTAAATTTTATCAAAATCGTAAGACTATATCATATAGCTGCCATAGGAACGATCGTAAAATTGGTGGGAAAATAATATGAAACAAATTATAGCTTCGGTGTTCCTTAACATATAACCTCCTACGCTTGGTAATAACATTTTTTAATTAGTTCTGAGTTTCGAATTTAATTTTATCAAAATCGGACGACTATATCATATATGTAGCTGCCATAGGGACGATCGTAAAATTGGTGGGAATATAATATGAAACAAATTATAGCTTCGGTGTTTTTTTATACCCCTGCAGAGGGTATAATGATTTCAGTCAGAAGTTTGCAACGCAGTGAAGGAGACGTTTCCGACCCCATAAAGTATATATATTCTTGATCAGCATCACTAGACGAGTCGATCTAGCCATGTCCGTCTGTCCGTCTGTCCGTCCGTTTCTACGCAAACTAGTCTCTCAGTTTTAAAGCTATCGGGCTGAAACTTTCCCAAAAGTCTTTTGCAGGCAATATATAAGTCGGAACCAGCCGGATCGGACAACTATATCTTATAGCTCCCATAGGAATAATCGGAAAAAAAATGTTAAAAAATTATATCTACGGTGTTTTTTAACTTATTACCTCCTTTCCTTGGAAATAACATTTTTTAATTAGTTTTGAATTTCGAGTTAAATTTTATCAAAATCGGAAGACTATATCATATAGCTGCCATAGGAACGATCGCAAAATTGGTGGGAAAATAATATGAAACAAATTATAGCTTCGGTGTTCCTTAACATATAACCTCCTACGCTTGGAAATAACATTTTTTTAATAGTTCTGAATTTTAAATTTAATTTTATCAAAATCGGACGACTATTTCATATAGCTGCCATAGGAACGATCGTAAAATTGGTGGGAAAATAATATGAAACAAATTATAGCTTCGGTGTTTCTTAACATATAACCTCCAACGCTTGGAAACAACATTTTTTAATTAGTTCTGAATTTCGAATCAAATTTTATCAAAATCGGACGACTATATATTATAGCTGCCATAGGGACGATCGTAAAATTGGTGGGAAAATAATATGAAACAAATTATAACTTCGGTGTTTTTATACCCTTGCAGAGGGTATAATGATTTCAGTCAGAAGTTTGCAACGCAGTGAAGTAGACGTTTCCGACCCCATAAAGTATATATATTATTGATCAGCATCACTAGACGAGTCGATCTAGCCATGTCCTTCTGTCCGTCCGCTTCTACGCAAACTAGTCTCTCAGTTTTAAAGCTATCGGGCTGAAACTTTCCCAAAAGTCGTATATCTTTTTCAGGTAGTATATAAGTCGGAACCAGCCGGATCGGACAACTATATCTTATAGCTCCCGTAGGAATAATCAGGGAAAAAAATGTTAAAAAATGATATCTTTGGTGTTTTTTAACTTATTACTTCCTTTTCTTGGAAATAACATTTTTTAATTAGTTTTGAATTTCGAATTAAATTTTATCAAAATCGTAAGACTATATCATATAGCTGCCATAGGAACGATCGTAAAATTGGTGGGAAAATAATATGAAACAAATTATAGCTTCGGTGTTCCTTAACATATAACCTCCTACGCTTGGAAATAACATTTTTTAATTAGTTCTGAATTTCGAATTTAATTTTATCAAAATCGGACGACTATATCATATAGCTGCCATAGGGACGATCGTAAAATTGGTGGGAATATAATATGAAACAAATTATAGCTTCGGTGTTTTTTTATACCCTTGCAGAGGGTATAATGATTTCAGTCAGAAGTTTGCAACGCAGTGAAGGAGACGTTTCCGACCCCATAAAGTATATATATTCTTGATCAGCATCACTAGACGAGTCGATCTAGCCATGTCCGTCTGTCCGTCTGTCCGTCCGTTTCTACGCAAACTAGTCTCTCAGTTTTAAAGCTATCGGGCTGAAACTTTCCCAAAAGTCTTTTGCAGGTAATATATAAGTCGGAACCAGCCGGATCGGACAACTATATCTTATAGCTCCCATAGGAATAATCGGAAAAAAAATGTTAAAAAATTATATCTATGGTGTTTTTTAACTTATTACCTCCTTTCCTTGGAAATAACATTTTTTAATTAGTTTTGAATTTCGAATTAAATTTTATCAAAATCGGAAGACTATATCATATAGCTGCCATAGGAACGATCGCAAAATTGGTGGGAAAATAATATGAAACAAATTATAGCTTCGGTGTTCCTTAACATATAACCTCCTACGCTTGGAAATAACATTTTTTTAATAGTTCTGAATTTTAAATTTAATTTTATCAAAATCGGACGACTATTTCATATAGCTGCCATAGGAACGATCGTAAAATTGGTGGGAAAATAATATGAAACAAATTATAGCTTCGGTGTTTCTTAACATATAACCTCCTACGCTTGGAAACAACATTTTTTAATTAGTTCTGAATTTCGAATCAAATTTTATCAAAATCGGACGACTATATATTATAGCTGCCATAGGGACGATCGTAAAATCGGTGGGAAAATAATATGAAACAAATTATAACTTCGGTGTTTTTTAACATATAACCTCCTACACTTAAAAATATCATTTTTTAATTCATTCTGAATTTCGAATTTAATTTTATCAAAATCGGACGACTATATCATATAGCTGCCAAAGGAACGATCGTAAAATTGGAAATAAAATTTTTAATAAGTTCTGAATTTAATTTTATCATAATCGGACGACTATATCATATAGCTGCCATAGGGACGATCGGAAAATTGGTGGGAAAATAATATGAAAGAAATTATAGCTTCGGTGTTCCTTAGCATATAAACTCTTACGCTTGGAAACAACATTTTTTAATTAGTTCTGAATTTCGAATTAAATTTTATCAAAATCGGACGACTATATCATATAGCTGCCATAGGAACGATCGTAAAATCGGTGGGAAAATAATATGAAACAAATTATAACTTCGGTGTTTTTATACCCTTGCAGAGTGTATAATGATTTCAGTCAGAAGTTTGCAACGCAGTGAAGGAGACGTTTCCGACCCCATAAAGTATATATATTCTTGATCAGCATCACTAGACGAGTCGATCTAGCCATGTCCTTCTGTCCGTCTGTCCGTCTGTCCGTCCGTTTCTACGCAAACTAGTCTCTCAGTTTTAAAGCTATCGGGTTGAAACTTTCCCAAAAGTCGTATATCTTTTTCAGGTAGTATATAAGTCGGAACCAGCCGTATCGGACAACTATATCTTATAGCTCCCATTGGAATAATCGAAAAAAAAAATGTTAAAAAATTATATCTTTGGTGTTTTTTAACTTATTACCTCCATTCCTTGGAAATAACATTTTTTAATTAGTTTTGAATTTCGAATTAAATTTTATCAAAATCGGAAGACTATATCATATAGCTGCCATAAGAACGATCGTAAAATTTGTGGGAAAATAATATGAAACAAATTATAGCTTCGGTGTTCCTTAACATATAACCTCCTACGCTTGGAAATAACTTTTTTTTAATAGTTCTGAATTTTAAATTTAATTTTATCAAAATCGGAAGACTATATCATATAGCTGCCATAGGGACGATCGTAAAATTGGTGGGAATATAATATGAAACAAATTATAGCTTCGGTGTTTTTTTATACCCTTGCAGAGGGTATAATGATTTCAGTCAGAAGTTTGCAACGCAGTGAAGGAGACGTTTCCGACCCCATAAAGTATATATATTCTTGATCAGCATCACTAGACGAGTCGATCTAGCCATGTCCGTCTGTCCGTCCGTTTCTACGCAAACTAGTCTCTCAGTTTTAAAGCTATCGGGCTGAAACTTTCCCAAAAGTCTTTTGCAGGTAATATATAAGTCGGAACCAGCCGGATCGGACAACTATATCTTACAGCTCCCATAGGAATAATCGGAAAAAAAATGTTAAAAAATTATATCTATGGTGTTTTTTAACTTATTACCTCCATTCCTTGGAAATAACATTTTTTAATTAGTTTTGAATTTCGAATTAAATTTTATCAAAATCGGAAGACTATATCATATAGCTGCCATAGGAACGATCGTAAAATTGGTGGGAAAATAATATGAAACAAATTATAACTTCGGTGTTTTTATACCCTTGCAGAGGGTATAATGATTTCAGTCAGAAGTTTGCAACGCAGTGAAGTAGACGTTTCCGACCCCATAAAGTATATATATTATTGATCAGCATCACTAGACGAGTCGATCTAGCCATGTCCTTCTGTCCGTCCGCTTCTACGCAAACTAGTCTCTCAGTTTTAAAGCTATCGGGCTGAAACTTTCCCAAAAGTCGTATATCTTTTTCAGGTAGTATATAAGTCGGAACCAGCCGGATCGGACAACTATATCTTATAGCTCCCGTAGGAATAATCGGGGAAAAAAATGTTAAAAAATGATATCTTTGGTGTTTTTTAACTTATTACCTCCTTTTCTTGGAAATAACATTTTTTAATTAGTTTTGAATTTCGAATTAAATTTTATCAAAATCGTAAGACAATATCATATAGCTGCCATAGGAACGATCGTAAAATTGGTGGGAAAATAATATGAAACAAATTATAGCTTCGGTGTTCCTTAACATATAACCTCCTACGCTTGGAAATAACATTTTTTAATTAGTTCTGAATTTCGAATTTAATTTTATCAAAATCGGACGACTATATCATATAGCTGCCATAGGGACGATCGTAAAATTGGTGGGAATATAATATGAAACAAATTATAGCTTCGGTGTTTTTTTATACCCTTGCAGAGGGTATAATGATTTCAGTCAGAAGTTTGCAACGCAGTGAAGGAGACGTTTCCGACCCCATAAAGTATATATATTCTTGATCAGCATCACTAGACGAGTCGATCTAGCCATGTCCGTCTGTCCGTCTGTCCGTCCGTTTCTACGCAAACTAGTCTCTCAGTTTTAAAGCTATCGGGCTGAAACTTTCCCAAAAGTCTTTTGCAGGTAATATATAAGTCGGAACCAGCCGGATCGGACAACTATATCTTATAGCTCCCATAGGAATAATCGGAAAAAAAATGTTAAAAAATTATATCTATGGTGTTTTTTAACTTATTACCTCCTTTCCTTGGAAATAACATTTTTTAATTAGTTTTGAATTTCGAATTAAATTTTATCAAAATCGGAAGACTATATCATATAGCTGCCATAGGAACGATCGCAAAATTGGTGGGAAAATAATATGAAACAAATTATAGCTTCGGTGTTCCTTAACATATAACCTCCTACGCTTGGAAATAACATTTTTTTAATAGTTCTGAATTTTAAATTTAATTTTATCAAAATCGGACGACTATTTCATATAGCTGCCATAGGAACGATCGTAAAATTGGTGGGAAAATAATATGAAACAAATTATAGCTTCGGTGTTTCTTAACATATAACCTCCTACGCTTGGAAACAACATTTTTTAATTAGTTCTGAATTCCGAATCAAATTTTATCAAAATCGGACGACTATATATTATAGCTGCCATAGGGACGATCGTAAAATCGGTGGGAAAATAATATGAAACAAATTATAACTTCGGTGTTTTTTAACATATAACCTCCTACACTTGGAAATATCATTTTTTAATTCATTCTGAATTTCGAATTTAATTTTATCAAAATCGGAAAAGGAACGATCGTAAAATTGGAAATAAAATTTTTAATAAGTTCTGAATTTAATTTTATCATAATCGGACGACTATATCATATAGCTGCCATAGGGACGATCGGAAAATTGGTGGGAAAATAATATGAAAGAAATTATAGCTTCGGTGTTCCTTAGCATATAAACTCTTACGCTTGGAAACAACATTTTTTAATTAGTTCTGAATTTCGAATTAAATTTTATCAAAATCGGACGACTATATCATATAGCTGCCATAGGAACGATCGTAAAATCGGTGGGAAAATAATATGAAACAAATTATAACTTCGGTGTTTTTATACCCTTGCAGAGTGTATAATGATTTCAGTCAGAAGTTTGCAACGCAGTGAAGGAGACGTTTCCGACCCCATAAAGTATATATATTCTTGATCAGCATCACTAGACGAGTCGATCTAGCCATGTCCTTCTGTCCGTCTGTCCGTCCGTTTCTACGCAAACTAGTCTCTCAGTTTTAAAGCTATCGGGTTGAAACTTTCCCAAAAGTCGTATATCTTTTTCAGGTAGTATATAAGTCGGAACCAGCCGTATCGGACAACTATATCTTATAGCTCCCATAGGAATAATCGAAAAAAAAAATGTTAAAAAATTATATCTTTGGTGTTTTTTAACTTATTACCTCCTTTCCTTGGAAATAACATTTTTTAATTAGTTTTGAATTTCGAATTAAATTTTATCAAAATCGGAAGACTATATCATATAGCTGCCATAGGAACGATCGTAAAATTGGTGGGAAAATAATATGAAACAAATTATAGCTTCGGTGTTCCTAAACATATAACCTCCTACGCTTGGAAATAACATTTTTTAATTAGTTCTGAATTTGGAATCAAATTTTATCAAAATCGGACGACTATATATTATAGCTGCCATAGGAACGATCGTATAATCGGTGGGAAAATAATATGAAACAAATTATAACTTCGGTGTTTTTTAACATATAACCTCCTACGCTTGGAAATAACATTTTTTAATTCATTCTGAATTTCGAATTTAATTTTATCAAAATCGGACGACTATATCATATAGCTGCCAAAGGAACGATCGTAAAATTGGAAATAAAATTTTTAATTAGTTCTGAATTTAATTTTATCATAATCGGACGACTATATCATATAGCTGCCATAGTGATGATCGGAAAATTGGTGGGAAAATAATATGAAACAAGTTATGGCTTCGGTGTTCCTTAACATATAACCTCCTACGCTTGGAAATATCATTTTTTAATTAGTTCTGAATTTCGAATTAAATTTTATCAAAATCGGACGACTATATCATATAGCTGCCATAGGAACGATCGTAAAATTGGAAATAAAATTTTTAATTAGTTCTGAATTTTGAATTTAATTTTATCATAATCGGACGACTATATCATATAGCTGCCATAGGGACGATCGGAAAATTGGTGGGAAAATAATATGAAACAAATTATAGCTTCGGTGTTCCTTAACATATAAACTCCTACGCTTGGAAACAACATTTTTTAATTAGTTCTGAATTTCGAATTAAATTTTATCAAAATCGGACGACTATATCATATAGCTGCCATAGGAACGATCGTAAAATCGGTGGGAAAATAATATGAAACAAATTATAACTTCGGTGTTTTTATACCCTTGCAGAGTGTATAATGATTTCAGTCAGAAGTTTGCAACGCAGTGAAGGAGACGTTTCCGACCCCATAAAGTATATATATTCTTGATCAGCATCACTAAACGAGTCGATCTAGCCATGTCCTTCTGTCCGTCTGTCCGTCTGTCCGTCCGTTTCTACGCAAACTAGTCTCTCAGTTTTAAAGCTATCGGGTTGAAACTTTCCCAAAAGTCGTATATCTTTTTCAGGTAGTATATAAGTCGGAACCAGCCGTATCGGACAACTATATCTTATAGCTCCCATAGGAATAATCGAAAAAAAAAATGTTAAAAAATTATATCTATGGTGTTTTTTAACTTATTACCTCCTTTCCTTGGAAATAACATTTCTTAATTAGTTTTGAATTTCGAATTAAATTTTATCAAAATCGGAAGACTATATCATATAGCTGCCATAGGAACGATCGTAAAATTGGTGGGAAAATAATATGAAACAAATTATAACTTCGGTGTTTTTATACCCTTGCAGAGGGTATAATGATTTCAGTCAGAAGTTTGCAACGCAGTGAAGTAGACGTTTCCGACCCCATAAAGTATATATATTATTGATCAGCATCACTAGACGAGTCGATCTAGCCATGTCCTTCTGTCCGTCCGTTTCTACGCAAACTAGTCTCTCAGTTTTAAAGCTATCGGGCTGAAACTTTCCCAAAAGTCGTATATCTTTTTCAGGTAGTATATAAGTAGGAACCAGCCGGATCGGACAACTATATCTTATAGCTCCCGTAGGAATAATCGGGGAAAAATATGTTAAAAAATGATATCTTTGGTGTTTTTTAACTTATTACCTCCTTTTCTTGGAAATAACATTTTTTAATTAGTTTTGAATTTCGAATTAAATTTTATCAAAATCGTAAGACTATATCATATAGCTGCCATAGGAACGATCGTAAAATTGGTGGGAAAATAATATGAAACAAATTATAGCTTCGGTGTTCCTTAACATATAACCTCCTACGCTTGGAAATAACATTTTTTAATTAGTTATGAATTTTGAATTTAATTTTATCATAATCGGACTACTATATCATATAGCTGCCATAGGGACGTTCGGAAAATTGGTGGGAAAGTAGTATGAAACAAATTATAGCTTCGGTGTTTTTTTTTTAACATAAAACCTCTTAAGCTTGGAAATTAAAATTTTTTAAAATCAGTTTTGAATTTCGAATTAAGTTTTATCAAAATCGGACGACTACATCATATAGCTGCTAAAGGAACGATCGTAAAATTGGTGGGAAAATAATATGAAACAAATTATAGCTTCGGTGTTCCTTAACATATAACCTCCTCACTTGGAAATAAAATTTTTTAATTAGTTCTGAATTTCGAATTAAATTTTATCAAAATCGGACGACTTCATCATATAGCTGCCACAGGAACGATCGTAAAATCGGTGGGAAAATAATATGAAACAAATTATAGCTTCGGTGTTTTTATACCCTTGCAGAGGGTATAATGATTTCAGTCAGAACTTTGCAACGCAGTGAAGGAGACGTTTCCGACCCCATAAAGTATATATATTCTTGATCAGCATCACTAAACGAGTCGATCTAGCCCTGTCCTTCTGTCCGTCTGTCCGTCCGTTTCTACGCAAACTTGTCTCTCAGTTTTAAAGCTATCGGGTTGAAACTTTCCCAAAAGTCGTATATCTTTTTCAGGTAGTATATATGTCGGAACCAGCCGTATCGGACAACTATATTTTATAGCTCCCATAGGAATAATCGAAAAAAAAAATGTTAAAAAATTATATCTTTGGTGTTTTTTAACTTATTACCTCCTTTTCTTGGAAATAACATTTTTTAATTAGTTTTGAATTTCGAATTAAATTTTATCAAAATCGGAGGACTATATCATATAGCAGCCATAGGAACGATCGTAAAATTGGTGATAAGATAATATGAAATAAATTATAGCTTCGGTGTTCCTTAACATATAACCTCCTACGCTTGGGAATAACATTTTTAAATTAGTTCTGAATTTCGAATTTAATTTTATCAAAATCGGACGACTATATCATATAGCTGCAATAGGAACGATCGTAAAATTGGTGGGAAAATAATATGAAACAAATTAAAGCTTCGGTGTTCCTTAACATATAACCTCCTACGCTTGGAAATAACCTTTTTTAATTCATTCTGAGTTTCGAATTAAATTTTATCAAAATCGGACGACTATATCATATAGCTGCCATAGGAACGATCGTGAAATCGGTGGGAAATAATATGAAACAAATTATAACTTCGGTGTTTTTATACCCTTGCAGAGGGTGTAATGATTTCAGTCAGAACTTTGCAACGCAGTGAAGGAGACTGTTTGTGCCTAACCGAAGTAGACACCTGCAGGACGATCGCGTCGCGGCAATGGTAACGATGGTTACTACAATGCCGGACCACATGCGATGCTGAACTGCGCTGAGGGTGAGCTAACGTGGTTAGCTGCTAGTTGAGATAGTGTATTACGAGCCCTATTCCTAGAGGTAGGAAGTAGAGCCGCGGAGTTATGAGGTGTGTTGATAACTGATTTATTCTTCATTTGATACCTGCTTATATTCTACTTAGAACACGGAATCTTAGTGTAATGGTTAGTGAAAGAAGCTATATTCTAAAGTAGGTCAGGGAATTATGATTACGGTAGCAGTTGCGTGGTTGGCTCGGCTGACACCGCAAATGTGCTGACTGCATTGGCGGGTCAGCGTATCGTTGTGACGGTGAGATGGTGAGTTAGTGAGACATATGATATAATATGCTGACCAGCAATTCTCATCTGCAGTGAGTGCTACTGAGCGCCTGGTACTGTTCCCAATTTGGCTACTGCTTGATTTGTTGGGTGTGGTCATGTTGAGTACCTTTGGGTACGAACAGAGACGTTTCCGACCCCATAAAGTATATATGTTCTTGATCAGCATCACTAGACGAGTCGATCTAGCCATGTCCGTCTGTCCGTCTGTCCGTCCGTTTCTACGCAAACTAGTCTCTCAGTTTTAAAGCTATCGGGCTGAAACTCTCCCAAAAGTCTTATATCTTTTGCAGGTAGTATATAAGTCGGAACCAGCCGGATCGGACAACTATATTCTATAGCTCCCATAGGAATAATCGGAAAAAAAATATTAAAAAACAAGGGAGAACGCTATAGTCGAGTACCTCGACTATCAGATACCCGTTACTCAGCTTAAGGGACCAAAGGGAAATGGAGATATGCAAGCAGCAAAGCGAGATTTAAATGCGCCACCTACCGGCGGAAGACTGATTAAAGCGTTGTGGGCGTTAGGGTAGGCGTGAAAAATGCATTATTCAATAGAATAAGTTAGCCGCGCACTTTTTTTCTTTGCCGCTAAGTTCGGCCGGCAACTATTTACATACACACACATACATTTCGCATTGTCTGGCTCTGACGTCATAGCTTTTTTTTCTTGGAAGGTTTGTGGGCGTTAGAGTGGGCGTAGCAAAATTTTTTTTGGGTCAATCGGTAGGTATTGACAAGACTAATACATTTCAGTTAAAATTTTCTATCTAGCATGTAGGAGCCACAGTTTTGGGCGGTTTGTGGGCGTTAGAGTGGGCGTGGCACTCTACTGAAACAGACTTGCGCTGCGTAAGAAGCTCAGGAATCTGCACGCCAAATCTCAATAGCCTAGCTCTAATAGTTTCCGAGATCTCAGCGGTCATCCGGACGGACAGACAGACGGACAGACGGACATGGCTAGATCGACTCGGCTAGTGATCCTGATCAAGAATATATATACTTTATGGGGTCGGAAACGCTTCCTTCTGCCTGTTACATACTTTCCGACGAATCTAGTATACCCTTTTACTCTACGAGTAACGGGTATAATTATATCTTTGGTGTTTTTTAACTTATTACCTCCTTTCCTTGGAAATAACATTATTTAATTAGTTTTGAATTTCGAATTAAATTTTTATCAAAATCGGAAGACTATATCATATAGCTGCCATAGGAACGATCGTAAAATTGGTGATAAAATAATATGAAACAAATTATAGCATCGGTGTTCCTTAACATATAACTTTCTACGCTTGGAAATAACATTTTTTAATTAGTTCTGAATTTCGAATTTAATTTTTTCAAAATCGGACGACTATATCATATAGCTGCAATAGGAACGATCGTAAAATTGGTGGGAAAATAATATGAAACAAATTATAGCTTCGGTGTTCCTTAACATATAACCTCCAACGCTTGGAAATAACATTTTTTAATTCATTCTGAGTTTCGAATTAAATTTTATCAAAATCGGACTACTATATCATATAGCTGCCATAGGAACGATCGTAAAATCGGTGGAAATAATATGAAACAAATTATAACTTCGGTGTTTTTTAACATATAACCTCCTACGCTTGGAAATAACATTTTTTAATTCATTCTGAATTTCGAATTTAATTTTATCAAAATCGGACGACTATATAATATAGCTGGCATAGGAACGATCGTAAAATTGGTGGGTAAATAATATGAAACAAATTATAGCTTCGGTGTTCCTTAACATATAACCTCCAACGCTTGGAAATAAAATTTTTTAATTAGTTCTGAATTTCAAATTTAATTTTATCAAAATCGGACGACTATATCATTAAGCTGCCATAGGAACGATTTGAAAATTGGTAGGAAAATAATATGAAACAAATTATAGCTTCGGTGTTTTTTGACATATTATCTTATACTATTGGGAATATCATTTCTTGTGTTTTTAAATTTAATAAATATAGCTGCAAGGGTATATAAGCTTCGGCTTGCCGAAGCTAACTTCCTTTCTTGTTCATTCTGAATTTCGAATTTAATTTTATCAAAATCGGACGACTATATCATATAGCCGCCAAAGGAACGATCGTAAAATTGGAAATAAAATTTTTAATTAGTTCTGAATTTTGAATTTAATTTTATCATAATCGGACGACTATATCATATAGCTGCCATAGGGACGACCGGAAAATATGTGGGAAAATAATATGAAACAAATTATAGCTTCGGTGTTTTTTTATACCCGTTACTCGTAGAGTAAAAGGGTATACTAGATTCGTCGGAAAGTATGTAACAGGCAGAAGGAAGCGTTTCCGACCCCATAAAGTATATATATTCTTGATCAGGATCACTAGCCGAGTCGATCTAGCCATGTCCGTCTGTCCGTCTGTCCGTCTGTCCGTCTGTCCGTATGAACGCTGAGATCTTGGAAACTATAAGAGCTACAATACTGGGATTAGGCATGCAGATTCCTGAGATTCCTGCGCAGCGCAAGTTTGTTTCAAAAGAGTGCCACGCCCACTCTAACGCCCACAAACCGCCCAAAACTGTGGCTCCTACAGTTTTGATGCTAGAACAAAAATTTTAACTGAAATGTATTGTTCTCATCAATACCTACCGACGGACCTAAAAAAAAGTTTGCCACGCCCACTTTAACGCCCACAAACCGCCCACAAACTTCAAAAAATCGTTAATATGAACGCGGATATCTCGGAAAATATCAAAGATAGAGAAACGAGATTTCAGATTTAGATTCCGTAGGCTTGAGCGCAGCGCAAGTTTATTACGCGAATATGCCACGCCCACTCCAACGCCCACAAACCGCCCAAGTCTGTGGCGCCCACAATTTTCATGGTAGATAACAAATTTAAACTGAAATGTATTGGTCTCGTCAATACCTATCGATTGATTTAAAAAAAAGTTTGCCACGCCCACTCTAACGCCCACAAACCGCCCAAGCCTGTGGCGCCCACAATTTTCGTGCTAGATAAAAAATTTTAGCTTAAATGTATTGGTCTCGTCAATACCTATCGATTGATTTAAAAAAAACTTTGCCACGCCCACTCTAATGCCCACAACGCTTAAATCTGTCTACCGCCGGTAGGTGGCGCATTTGCTGCTTGCATATCTCCATTTTCCTTTGGTCCCTTTAGCTGAGTAACGGGTATCTGATAGTCGAGGTACTCGACTATAGCGTTCTTCCTTGTTATTGATGGATTAATTGAGATCCTAAGCAATTAACTTTTTTGGTGACGAAAATTTCATCGCCGGTGTGCTCGGGATTTGTTGATCTCTAACTATTGCTTTTTTTGTTGACGAATATTTCTACATCAGCGTGTTTAGGATTTGTTAGTCCATAAACAATTTATTTTTTTGTTGGTGAATATTTCTGCGTCGAAGTGTTCAGGATTTGTTAATCCCAAACTTTTCTCGCTATTTTCCACAAATATCGAATCTGTATTTTCGCAACTTTTTAAATCGAAATATTTTTTTCTAATAAATTCTTTCACTTGAAGAGTATTATTAACTCAATTAAACTTATTTGGTTTTTTCTTTATTGTCATTGTATATTAACTTGTCTGTCTTCCCTTTATATTCCTAAACTCCCTTTTCTATATTTATTATAGCTCCTATATATACCCGTTACTCGTAGAGTAAAAGGGTATACTAGATTCGTCGGAAAGTATGTAACAGGCAGAAGGAAGCGTTTCCGACCCCATAAAGTATATATATTCTTGATCAGGATCACTAGCCGAGTCGATCTAGCCATGTCCGTCTGTCCGTCTGTCCGTATGAACGCTGAGATCTCGGAAACTATAAGAGCTACAATACTGGGATTAGGCATGCAGATTCCTGAGATTCCTGCGCAGCGCAAGTTTGTTTCAGAAGAGTGCCACGCCCACTCTAACGCCCAAAAACCGCCCAAAACTGTGGCTCCTACAGTTTTGATGCTAGAATACAAATTTTAACTGAAATGTGTTGTTCTCATCAATACCTACCGATTGACCTAAAAAAAAGTTTGCCACGCCCACTTCAACGCCCACAAACCGCCCACAAACTTCAAAAAATCGTAAATATGAACGCGGATATCTCGGAAAATATCAAAGATAGAGAAACGGGATTTCAGATTTAGATTCCGTAGGCTTGAGCGCAGCGCAAGTTTGTTACGCGAATATGCCACGCCCACTCTAACGCCCACAAACCGCCCAAGTCTGTGGCGCCCACAATTTTTATGCTAGATAAAAAATTTTAACTGAAATGTATTGGTCTTGTCAATACCTATCGAATGATTTAAAAAAAAGTTTGCCACGCCCACTCTAACGCCCACAAACCGCCCAAGCCTGTGGCGCCCACAATTTTCGTGCTAGTTAAAAAATTTTAACTTAAATGTATTGGTCTCGTCAATACCTATCGACTGATTTAAAAAAAACTTTGCCACGCCCACTTTAACGCCCACAACGCTTAAATCTGTCTACCGCCGGTAGGTGGCGCATTTGCTGCTTGCATATCTCCATTTTCCTTTGGTCCCTTTACCTGAGTAACGGGTATCTGATAGTCGAGGTACTCGACTATAGCGTTCTTCCTTGTTTTAACATAAAACCTCTTAAGCTTGGAAATGACATTTTTTATACCCTTGCAGAGGGTATATTGATTTCAGTCAGAAGTTTGCAACGCAGTGAAGGAGACGTTTCCGACCCCATAAAGTATATATATTCTTGATCAGCATGACTAGACGAGTCGATCTAGCCATGTCCGTCTGTCCGTCCGTTTCTACGCAAACTAGTCTCTTAGTTTTAAAGCTATCGGGCTGAAACTTTCCTAAAAGTTATATATCTTTTGCAGGTAGTATATAAGTCGGAACCAGCCGGATTGGACCACTATATCTTAAAGCTCCCATAGGAATAATCGAAAAAAAAATTTTTTTAAAATTATATATTTGGTGTTTTTTAGCTTATAACCTCCTAAGCTTGGAAATAACATTTTTTAATTAGTTTTGAATTTTGAATTAAATTTTATCGAAATCGGACGACTATATAATATAGCTGCCATAGGAACGATCGGAAAATTGGTGGAAAAATAATAGGAAACAAATTATAGCTTCGGTGTTTTTCAACATATAACCTCCAACGCTTGGAAATAACATTTTTTAATTAGTTCTGAATTTCGAATTTAATTTTATCAAAATAGCTGCCATAGGAACGATCGGAAAATTGGTAGGAAAATAATATGAAACAAATTATAGCTTCGGTGTTTTTTAACATACAACATCCTACGCTTGGAAATAACATTTTTTAGTTAGTTCTGAATTTCGAATTTAATTTTATCAACGATCGGAAAATTTGTAGGAAAATAATATGAAACAAATTATAGCTTCCGTGTTTTTTGACATATTATCTTATACTATTGGGAATATCATTTTTTGTGTTTTTAAATTTAATAATTATAGCTGCAAGGGTATATAAGCTTCGGCTTGCCGAAGCTAACTTCCTTTCTTGCTTTAACATAAAACCTCTTAAGCTTGGAAATGACATTTTTATACCCTTGCAGAGGGTATAATGATTTCAGTCAGAAGTTTGCAACGCAGTGAAGGAGACGTTTCCGACCCCATAATATATATATATTCTTGATCAGCATCACTAGACGAGTCGATCTAGCCATGTCCGTCTGTCCGTCCGTTTCTACGCAAACTAGTCTCTCAGTTTTAAAGCTATCGGGCTGAAACTTTCCCAAAAGTCTTATATCTTTTGCAGGTAGTATATAAGTCGGAGCCAGCCGGATCGGACAACTATATCTTATAGCTCCCATAGGAATAATCGGAAAAAAAAATGTTAAAAAATTATATCTTTGGTATTTTTTACCTTATTACCTCCTTTCCCTGGAAATAACATTTTTTAATTAGTTTTGTATTTCGAATTAAATTTTATAAAAATCGGAAGACTATATCATATAGCTGCCATAGGAACGATCGTAAAATTGGTGGTAAAATAATATGAAACAAATTATAGCTTCGGTGTTCCTTAACATATAACCTCCTACGCTTGGAAATAACATTTTTTTATTAGTTCTGAATTTCGAATTTAATTTTATCAAAATCGGACGACTATATCATATAGCTGCCATAGGAACGATCGTAAAATCGGTGGGAAAATAATATGAAAGAAATTATAACTTCGGTGTTTTTATACCCTTGCAGAGGGTATATTGATTTCAGTCAGAAGTTTGCAACGCAGTGAAGGAGACGTTTCCGACCCCATAAAGTATATATATTCTTGATCAGCATGACTAGACGAGTCGATCTAGCCATGTCCGTCTGTCCGTCTGTCCGTCCGTTTCTACGCAAACTAGTCTCTCAGTTTTAAAGCTATCGGGCTGAAACTTTCCCAAAAGTCTTATATCTTTTGCAGGTAGTATATAAGTCGGAACCAGCCGCATCGGACAACTTTATCTAATAGCTCCCATAGGAATAATCGAAAAAAAAAATTAAATAAATTATATATTTGGTGTTTTTTAGCTTATAACCTCCTAAGCTTGGAAATAACATTTTTTAATTAGTTTTGAATTTCGAATTAAATTTTATCGAATTCGGACGACAATATCATATAGCTGCCATAGGAACGATCGGAAAATTGGTGGAAAAATAATAGGAAACAAATTATAGCTTCGGTGTTTTTCAACATATAACCTCCAACGCTTGGAAACAACATTTTTTAATTAGTTCTGAATTTCGAAATTAAATTTTATCAAAATCGGACGCTTATATCATATAGCTGCCATAGGAACGATCGGAAAATTGGTAGGAAAATAATACGAAACAAATTATAGCTTCGGTGTTTTTTAACATACAATATCCTACGCTTGGAAATGACACTTTTTAATAAGTTCTGAATTTTGAATTTAATTTTGTCAAAATCGGACGACTATATCAAATAGCTGCCATAGGAACGATCGGAAAATTTGTAGGAAAATAATATGAAACAAATTATAGCTTCGGTGTTTCTTGACATATTATCTTATACTATTGGGAATATCATTTTTTGTGTTTTTAAATTTAATAATTATAGCTGCAAGGGTATATAAGCTTCGGCTTGCCGAAGCTAACTTCCTTTCTTGTTTTTAATTAAGGCATTCGAAATAAGTTTTATCAAAATCGGACAACTACATCATATAGCTGCTAAAAAAACGATCGTAAAATTGGTGGGAAAATAATATGAAACAAATTATAGCTTCGGTGTTCCTTAACATATAAACTCCTACGCTTGGAAATAACATTTTTAATTAGTTCTGAATTTCGAATTAAATTTTATCAAAATCGGACGACTATATCATATAGCCGCCATAGGAACGATCGTAAAATCGGTGGGAAAATAATATGAAACATATTATAGCTTCGGTGTTCCTTAACATGTAACCTCCTACGCTTGGAAATAACATTTTTTAATTCATTCTGAATTTCGAATTTAATTTTATCAAAATCGGACGACTATATCATATAGCTGCCATAGGGACGATCGGAAAATTGGTGGGAAAATAATATGAAACAAATTATAGCTTCGGTGTTTTTTTTTTAACATAAAACCTCTTTAGCTTGGAAATAACATTTTTTATACCCTTACAGAGGGTATATTGATTTCAGTCAGAAGTTTGCAACGCAGTGAAGGAGACGTTTCCGACCCCATAAAGTATATATATTCTTGATCAGCATGACTAGACGAGTCGATCTATCCATGTCCGTCTGTCCGTCCGTTTCTACGCAAACTAGTCTCTCAGTTTTAAAGCTATCGGGCTGAAACTTTCCCAAAAGTCTTATATCTTTTGCAGGTAGTATATAAGTTGGAACCAGCCGGATCGGACAACTATATCTAATAGCTCCCATAGGAATAATCGAAAAAAAAAAATTAAAAAAATTATATATTTTGTGTTTTTTAGTTTATAACCTCCTAAGCTTGGAAATAACATTTTTTAATTAGTTTTGAGTTTCGAATTAAATTTTATCGAATTTGGACGACTATATCATATAGCTGCCATAGGAACGATCGGAAAATTGGTGGGAAAATAATAGGAAACAAATTATAGCTTCGGTGTTTTTCAACATATAACCTCCAACGCTTGGAAACAACATTTTTTAATTAGTTCTGAATTTCGAATTTAATTTTATCAAAATCGGACGCTTATATCATATAGCTGCCATAGGAACGATCGGAAAATTGGTAGGAAAATAATACGAAACAAATTATAGCTTCGGTGTTCCTTAACATACAACATCCTACGCTTGGAAATGACATTTTTTAATAAGTTCTGAATTTCGAATTTAATTTTATCAAAATCGGACGACTATATCATATAGCTGCCATAGGAACGATCGGAAAATTTGTAGGAAAATAATATGAAACAAATTATAGCTTCGGTGTTTCTTGACATATTATCTTATACTATTGGGAATATCATTTTTTGTGTTTTTAAATTTAATAATTATAGCTGCAAGGGTATATAAGCTTCGGCTTGCCGAAGCTAACTTCCTTTCTTGTTTTTAATTAAGGAATTCGAAATAAGTTTTATCAAAATCGGACGACTACATCATATAGCTGCTAAAGAAACGATCGTAAAATTGGTGGGAAAATAATATGAAACAAATTATAGCTTCGGTGTTCCTTAACATATAACCTCCTACGCTTGGAAATAAAATTTTTTAATTAGTTCTGAATTTCGAATTAAATTTTATCAAAATCGGACGACTATATCATATAGCTGCCATAGGAACGATCGTAAAATCGGTGGGAAAATAATATGAAACAAATTATAACTTCGGTGTTTTTTAACCTCCTACACTTGGAAATAACATTTTTTAATTCATTCTGAATTTCGAATTTAATTTTATCAAAATCGGACGACTATATCATATAGCTGCCAAAGGAACGATCGTAAAATTGGAAATAAAATTTTTAATTGGTTCTGAATTTTGAATTTAATTTTATCATTATCGGACGACTATATCATAGTGCTGCCATAGGGACGATCGGAAAATTGGTGGGAAAATAATATGAAACAAACTATAGCTTCGGTGTTTTTCTATACCCTTGCAGAGGGTATAATGATTTCAGTCAGAAGTTTGCAACGCAGTGAAGGAGACGTTTCCGACCCCATAAAGTATTTATATTCTTGATCAGCATCACTAGACGCGTCGATCTAGCCATGTTCGTCTGTCCGTCTGTCCGTCTGTCCGTCCGTTTCTACGCAAACCAGTCTCTCAGTTTTAAAGCTATCGGGCTGAAACTTTCCCAAAAGTCATATATCTTTTGCAGGTAGTATATAAGTCGGAACCAGCCGGATCGGACAACTATGTCTTATAGCTCCCATAGGAATAATCGGAAAAAAAATGTTAAAAAATTATATCTATGGTGTTTTTTAACTTTTTACCTCCTTTCCTTGGAAATAACATTTTTTAATTAGTTTTGAATTTCGAATTAAATTTTATCAAAATCGGAAGACTATATCATATGGCTGCTATAGGAACGATCTTAAAATTGGTGGGAAAATAATATGAAACAAATTATAGCTTCGGTGTTCCTTAACTGACAGACTGACAGACTGACAGACTGACAGACTGACAGACTGACAGACTGACAGACTGACAGACTGACAGACTGACAGACTGACAGACTGACAGACTGACAGACTGACAGACTGACAGACTGACAGACTGACAGACTGACAGACTGACAGACTGACAGACTGACAGACTGACAGACTGACAGACTGACAGACTGACAGACTGACAGACTGACAGACTGACAGACTGACAGACTGACAGACTGACAGACTGACAGACTGACAGACTGACAGACTGACAGACTGACAGACTGACAGACTGACAGACTGACAGACTGACAGACTGACAGACTGACAGACTGACAGACTGACAGACTGACAGACTGACAGACTGACAGACTGACAGACTGACAGACTGACAGACTGACAGACTGACAGACTGACAGACTGACAGACTGACAGACTGACAGACTGACAGACTGACAGACTGACAGACTGACAGACTGACAGACTGACAGACTGACAGACTGACAGACTGACAGACTGACAGACTGACAGACTGACAGACTGACAGACTGACAGACTGACAGACTGACAGACTGACAGACTGACAGACTGACAGACTGACAGACTGACAGACTGACAGACTGACAGACTGACAGACTGACAGACTGACAGACTGACAGACTGACAGACTGACAGACTGACAGACTGACAGACTGACAGACTGACAGACTGACAGACTGACAGACTGACAGACTGACAGACTGACAGACTGACAGACTGACAGACTGACAGACTGACAGACTGACAGACTGACAGACTGACAGACTGACAGACTGACAGACTGACAGACTGACAGACTGACAGACTGACAGACTGACAGACTGACAGACTGACAGACTGACAGACTGACAGACTGACAGACTGACAGACTGACAGACTGACAGACTGACAGACTGACAGACTGACAGACTGACAGACTGACAGACTGACAGACTGACAGACTGACAGACTGACAGACTGACAGACTGACAGACTGACAGACTGACAGACTGACAGACTGACAGACTGACAGACTGACAGACTGACAGACTGACAGACTGACAGACTGACAGACTGACAGACTGACAGACTGACAGACTGACAGACTGACAGACTGACAGACTGACAGACTGACAGACTGACAGACTGACAGACTGACAGACTGACAGACTGACAGACTGACAGACTGACAGACTGACAGACTGACAGACTGACAGACTGACAGACTGACAGACTGACAGACTGACAGACTGACAGACTGACAGACTGACAGACTGACAGACTGACAGACTGACAGACTGACAGACTGACAGACTGACAGACTGACAGACTGACAGACTGACAGACTGACAGACTGACAGACTGACAGACTGACAGACTGACAGACTGACAGACTGACAGACTGACAGACTGACAGACTGACAGACTGACAGACTGACAGACTGACAGACTGACAGACTGACAGACTGACAGACTGACAGACTGACAGACTGACAGACTGACAGACTGACAGACTGACAGACTGACAGACTGACAGACTGACAGACTGACAGACTGACAGACTGACAGACTGACAGACTGACAGACTGACAGACTGACAGACTGACAGACTGACAGACTGACAGACTGACAGACTGACAGACTGACAGACTGACAGACTGACAGACTGACAGACTGACAGACTGACAGACTGACAGACTGACAGACTGACAGACTGACAGACTGACAGACTGACAGACTGACAGACTGACAGACTGACAGACTGACAGACTGACAGACTGACAGACTGACAGACTGACAGACTGACAGACTGACAGACTGACAGACTGACAGACTGACAGACTGACAGACTGACAGACTGACAGACTGACAGACTGACAGACTGACAGACTGACAGACTGACAGACTGACAGACTGACAGACTGACAGACTGACAGACTGACAGACTGACAGACTGACAGACTGACAGACTGACAGACTGACAGACTGACAGACTGACAGACTGACAGACTGACAGACTGACAGACTGACAGACTGACAGACTGACAGACTGACAGACTGACAGACTGACAGACTGACAGACTGACAGACTGACAGACTGACAGACTGACAGACTGACAGACTGACAGACTGACAGACTGACAGACTGACAGACTGACAGACTGACAGACTGACAGACTGACAGACTGACAGACTGACAGACTGACAGACTGACAGACTGACAGACTGACAGACTGACAGACTGACAGACTGACAGACTGACAGACTGACAGACTGACAGACTGACAGACTGACAGACTGACAGACTGACAGACTGACAGACTGACAGACTGACAGACTGACAGACTGACAGACTGACAGACTGACAGACTGACAGACTGACAGACTGACAGACTGACAGACTGACAGACTGACAGACTGACAGACTGACAGACTGACAGACTGACAGACTGACAGACTGACAGACTGACAGACTGACAGACTGACAGACTGACAGACTGACAGACTGACAGACTGACAGACTGACAGACTGACAGACTGACAGACTGACAGACTGACAGACTGACAGACTGACAGACTGACAGACTGACAGACTGACAGACTGACAGACTGACAGACTGACAGACTGACAGACTGACAGACTGACAGACTGACAGACTGACAGACTGACAGACTGACAGACTGACAGACTGACAGACTGACAGACTGACAGACTGACAGACTGACAGACTGACAGACTGACAGACTGACAGACTGACAGACTGACAGACTGACAGACTGACAGACTGACAGACTGACAGACTGACAGACTGACAGACTGACAGACTGACAGACTGACAGACTGACAGACTGACAGACTGACAGACTGACAGACTGACAGACTGACAGACTGACAGACTGACAGACTGACAGACTGACAGACTGACAGACTGACAGACTGACAGACTGACAGACTGACAGACTGACAGACTGACAGACTGACAGACTGACAGACTGACAGACTGACAGACTGACAGACTGACAGACTGACAGACTGACAGACTGACAGACTGACAGACTGACAGACTGACAGACTGACAGACTGACAGACTGACAGACTGACAGACTGACAGACTGACAGACTGACAGACTGACAGACTGACAGACTGACAGACTGACAGACTGACAGACTGACAGACTGACAGACTGACAGACTGACAGACTGACAGACTGACAGACTGACAGACTGACAGACTGACAGACTGACAGACTGACAGACTGACAGACTGACAGACTGACAGACTGACAGACTGACAGACTGACAGACTGACAGACTGACAGACTGACAGACTGACAGACTGACAGACTGACAGACTGACAGACTGACAGACTGACAGACTGACAGACTGACAGACTGACAGACTGACAGACTGACAGACTGACAGACTGACAGACTGACAGACTGACAGACTGACAGACTGACAGACTGACAGACTGACAGACTGACAGACTGACAGACTGACAGACTGACAGACTGACAGACTGACAGACTGACAGACTGACAGACTGACAGACTGACAGACTGACAGACTGACAGACTGACAGACTGACAGACTGACAGACTGACAGACTGACAGACTGACAGACTGACAGACTGACAGACTGACAGACTGACAGACTGACAGACTGACAGACTGACAGACTGACAGACTGACAGACTGACAGACTGACAGACTGACAGACTGACAGACTGACAGACTGACAGACTGACAGACTGACAGACTGACAGACTGACAGACTGACAGACTGACAGACTGACAGACTGACAGACTGACAGACTGACAGACTGACAGACTGACAGACTGACAGACTGACAGACTGACAGACTGACAGACTGACAGACTGACAGACTGACAGACTGACAGACTGACAGACTGACAGACTGACAGACTGACAGACTGACAGACTGACAGACTGACAGACTGACAGACTGACAGACTGACAGACTGACAGACTGACAGACTGACAGACTGACAGACTGACAGACTGACAGACTGACAGACTGACAGACTGACAGACTGACAGACTGACAGACTGACAGACTGACAGACTGACAGACTGACAGACTGACAGACTGACAGACTGACAGACTGACAGACTGACAGACTGACAGACTGACAGACTGACAGACTGACAGACTGACAGACTGACAGACTGACAGACTGACAGACTGACAGACTGACAGACTGACAGACTGACAGACTGACAGACTGACAGACTGACAGACTGACAGACTGACAGACTGACAGACTGACAGACTGACAGACTGACAGACTGACAGACTGACAGACTGACAGACTGACAGACTGACAGACTGACAGACTGACAGACTGACAGACTGACAGACTGACAGACTGACAGACTGACAGACTGACAGACTGACAGACTGACAGACTGACAGACTGACAGACTGACAGACTGACAGACTGACAGACTGACAGACTGACAGACTGACAGACTGACAGACTGACAGACTGACAGACTGACAGACTGACAGACTGACAGACTGACAGACTGACAGACTGACAGACTGACAGACTGACAGACTGACAGACTGACAGACTGACAGACTGACAGACTGACAGACTGACAGACTGACAGACTGACAGACTGACAGACTGACAGACTGACAGACTGACAGACTGACAGACTGACAGACTGACAGACTGACAGACTGACAGACTGACAGACTGACAGACTGACAGACTGACAGACTGACAGACTGACAGACTGACAGACTGACAGACTGACAGACTGACAGACTGACAGACTGACAGACTGACAGACTGACAGACTGACAGACTGACAGACTGACAGACTGACAGACTGACAGACTGACAGACTGACAGACTGACAGACTGACAGACTGACAGACTGACAGACTGACAGACTGACAGACTGACAGACTGACAGACTGACAGACTGACAGACTGACAGACTGACAGACTGACAGACTGACAGACTGACAGACTGACAGACTGACAGACTGACAGACTGACAGACTGACAGACTGACAGACTGACAGACTGACAGACTGACAGACTGACAGACTGACAGACTGACAGACTGACAGACTGACAGACTGACAGACTGACAGACTGACAGACTGACAGACTGACAGACTGACAGACTGACAGACTGACAGACTGACAGACTGACAGACTGACAGACTGACAGACTGACAGACTGACAGACTGACAGACTGACAGACTGACAGACTGACAGACTGACAGACTGACAGACTGACAGACTGACAGACTGACAGACTGACAGACTGACAGACTGACAGACTGACAGACTGACAGACTGACAGACTGACAGACTGACAGACTGACAGACTGACAGACTGACAGACTGACAGACTGACAGACTGACAGACTGACAGACTGACAGACTGACAGACTGACAGACTGACAGACTGACAGACTGACAGACTGACAGACTGACAGACTGACAGACTGACAGACTGACAGACTGACAGACTGACAGACTGACAGACTGACAGACTGACAGACTGACAGACTGACAGACTGACAGACTGACAGACTGACAGACTGACAGACTGACAGACTGACAGACTGACAGACTGACAGACTGACAGACTGACAGACTGACAGACTGACAGACTGACAGACTGACAGACTGACAGACTGACAGACTGACAGACTGACAGACTGACAGACTGACAGACTGACAGACTGACAGACTGACAGACTGACAGACTGACAGACTGACAGACTGACAGACTGACAGACTGACAGACTGACAGACTGACAGACTGACAGACTGACAGACTGACAGACTGACAGACTGACAGACTGACAGACTGACAGACTGACAGACTGACAGACTGACAGACTGACAGACTGACAGACTGACAGACTGACAGACTGACAGACTGACAGACTGACAGACTGACAGACTGACAGACTGACAGACTGACAGACTGACAGACTGACAGACTGACAGACTGACAGACTGACAGACTGACAGACTGACAGACTGACAGACTGACAGACTGACAGACTGACAGACTGACAGACTGACAGACTGACAGACTGACAGACTGACAGACTGACAGACTGACAGACTGACAGACTGACAGACTGACAGACTGACAGACTGACAGACTGACAGACTGACAGACTGACAGACTGACAGACTGACAGACTGACAGACTGACAGACTGACAGACTGACAGACTGACAGACTGACAGACTGACAGACTGACAGACTGACAGACTGACAGACTGACAGACTGACAGACTGACAGACTGACAGACTGACAGACTGACAGACTGACAGACTGACAGACTGACAGACTGACAGACTGACAGACTGACAGACTGACAGACTGACAGACTGACAGACTGACAGACTGACAGACTGACAGACTGACAGACTGACAGACTGACAGACTGACAGACTGACAGACTGACAGACTGACAGACTGACAGACTGACAGACTGACAGACTGACAGACTGACAGACTGACAGACTGACAGACTGACAGACTGACAGACTGACAGACTGACAGACTGACAGACTGACAGACTGACAGACTGACAGACTGACAGACTGACAGACTGACAGACTGACAGACTGACAGACTGACAGACTGACAGACTGACAGACTGACAGACTGACAGACTGACAGACTGACAGACTGACAGACTGACAGACTGACAGACTGACAGACTGACAGACTGACAGACTGACAGACTGACAGACTGACAGACTGACAGACTGACAGACTGACAGACTGACAGACTGACAGACTGACAGACTGACAGACTGACAGACTGACAGACTGACAGACTGACAGACTGACAGACTGACAGACTGACAGACTGACAGACTGACAGACTGACAGACTGACAGACTGACAGACTGACAGACTGACAGACTGACAGACTGACAGACTGACAGACTGACAGACTGACAGACTGACAGACTGACAGACTGACAGACTGACAGACTGACAGACTGACAGACTGACAGACTGACAGACTGACAGACTGACAGACTGACAGACTGACAGACTGACAGACTGACAGACTGACAGACTGACAGACTGACAGACTGACAGACTGACAGACTGACAGACTGACAGACTGACAGACTGACAGACTGACAGACTGACAGACTGACAGACTGACAGACTGACAGACTGACAGACTGACAGACTGACAGACTGACAGACTGACAGACTGACAGACTGACAGACTGACAGACTGACAGACTGACAGACTGACAGACTGACAGACTGACAGACTGACAGACTGACAGACTGACAGACTGACAGACTGACAGACTGACAGACTGACAGACTGACAGACTGACAGACTGACAGACTGACAGACTGACAGACTGACAGACTGACAGACTGACAGACTGACAGACTGACAGACTGACAGACTGACAGACTGACAGACTGACAGACTGACAGACTGACAGACTGACAGACTGACAGACTGACAGACTGACAGACTGACAGACTGACAGACTGACAGACTGACAGACTGACAGACTGACAGACTGACAGACTGACAGACTGACAGACTGACAGACTGACAGACTGACAGACTGACAGACTGACAGACTGACAGACTGACAGACTGACAGACTGACAGACTGACAGACTGACAGACTGACAGACTGACAGACTGACAGACTGACAGACTGACAGACTGACAGACTGACAGACTGACAGACTGACAGACTGACAGACTGACAGACTGACAGACTGACAGACTGACAGACTGACAGACTGACAGACTGACAGACTGACAGACTGACAGACTGACAGACTGACAGACTGACAGACTGACAGACTGACAGACTGACAGACTGACAGACTGACAGACTGACAGACTGACAGACTGACAGACTGACAGACTGACAGACTGACAGACTGACAGACTGACAGACTGACAGACTGACAGACTGACAGACTGACAGACTGACAGACTGACAGACTGACAGACTGACAGACTGACAGACTGACAGACTGACAGACTGACAGACTGACAGACTGACAGACTGACAGACTGACAGACTGACAGACTGACAGACTGACAGACTGACAGACTGACAGACTGACAGACTGACAGACTGACAGACTGACAGACTGACAGACTGACAGACTGACAGACTGACAGACTGACAGACTGACAGACTGACAGACTGACAGACTGACAGACTGACAGACTGACAGACTGACAGACTGACAGACTGACAGACTGACAGACTGACAGACTGACAGACTGACAGACTGACAGACTGACAGACTGACAGACTGACAGACTGACAGACTGACAGACTGACAGACTGACAGACTGACAGACTGACAGACTGACAGACTGACAGACTGACAGACTGACAGACTGACAGACTGACAGACTGACAGACTGACAGACTGACAGACTGACAGACTGACAGACTGACAGACTGACAGACTGACAGACTGACAGACTGACAGACTGACAGACTGACAGACTGACAGACTGACAGACTGACAGACTGACAGACTGACAGACTGACAGACTGACAGACTGACAGACTGACAGACTGACAGACTGACAGACTGACAGACTGACAGACTGACAGACTGACAGACTGACAGACTGACAGACTGACAGACTGACAGACTGACAGACTGACAGACTGACAGACTGACAGACTGACAGACTGACAGACTGACAGACTGACAGACTGACAGACTGACAGACTGACAGACTGACAGACTGACAGACTGACAGACTGACAGACTGACAGACTGACAGACTGACAGACTGACAGACTGACAGACTGACAGACTGACAGACTGACAGACTGACAGACTGACAGACTGACAGACTGACAGACTGACAGACTGACAGACTGACAGACTGACAGACTGACAGACTGACAGACTGACAGACTGACAGACTGACAGACTGACAGACTGACAGACTGACAGACTGACAGACTGACAGACTGACAGACTGACAGACTGACAGACTGACAGACTGACAGACTGACAGACTGACAGACTGACAGACTGACAGACTGACAGACTGACAGACTGACAGACTGACAGACTGACAGACTGACAGACTGACAGACTGACAGACTGACAGACTGACAGACTGACAGACTGACAGACTGACAGACTGACAGACTGACAGACTGACAGACTGACAGACTGACAGACTGACAGACTGACAGACTGACAGACTGACAGACTGACAGACTGACAGACTGACAGACTGACAGACTGACAGACTGACAGACTGACAGACTGACAGACTGACAGACTGACAGACTGACAGACTGACAGACTGACAGACTGACAGACTGACAGACTGACAGACTGACAGACTGACAGACTGACAGACTGACAGACTGACAGACTGACAGACTGACAGACTGACAGACTGACAGACTGACAGACTGACAGACTGACAGACTGACAGACTGACAGACTGACAGACTGACAGACTGACAGACTGACAGACTGACAGACTGACAGACTGACAGACTGACAGACTGACAGACTGACAGACTGACAGACTGACAGACTGACAGACTGACAGACTGACAGACTGACAGACTGACAGACTGACAGACTGACAGACTGACAGACTGACAGACTGACAGACTGACAGACTGACAGACTGACAGACTGACAGACTGACAGACTGACAGACTGACAGACTGACAGACTGACAGACTGACAGACTGACAGACTGACAGACTGACAGACTGACAGACTGACAGACTGACAGACTGACAGACTGACAGACTGACAGACTGACAGACTGACAGACTGACAGACTGACAGACTGACAGACTGACAGACTGACAGACTGACAGACTGACAGACTGACAGACTGACAGACTGACAGACTGACAGACTGACAGACTGACAGACTGACAGACTGACAGACTGACAGACTGACAGACTGACAGACTGACAGACTGACAGACTGACAGACTGACAGACTGACAGACTGACAGACTGACAGACTGACAGACTGACAGACTGACAGACTGACAGACTGACAGACTGACAGACTGACAGACTGACAGACTGACAGACTGACAGACTGACAGACTGACAGACTGACAGACTGACAGACTGACAGACTGACAGACTGACAGACTGACAGACTGACAGACTGACAGACTGACAGACTGACAGACTGACAGACTGACAGACTGACAGACTGACAGACTGACAGACTGACAGACTGACAGACTGACAGACTGACAGACTGACAGACTGACAGACTGACAGACTGACAGACTGACAGACTGACAGACTGACAGACTGACAGACTGACAGACTGACAGACTGACAGACTGACAGACTGACAGACTGACAGACTGACAGACTGACAGACTGACAGACTGACAGACTGACAGACTGACAGACTGACAGACTGACAGACTGACAGACTGACAGACTGACAGACTGACAGACTGACAGACTGACAGACTGACAGACTGACAGACTGACAGACTGACAGACTGACAGACTGACAGACTGACAGACTGACAGACTGACAGACTGACAGACTGACAGACTGACAGACTGACAGACTGACAGACTGACAGACTGACAGACTGACAGACTGACAGACTGACAGACTGACAGACTGACAGACTGACAGACTGACAGACTGACAGACTGACAGACTGACAGACTGACAGACTGACAGACTGACAGACTGACAGACTGACAGACTGACAGACTGACAGACTGACAGACTGACAGACTGACAGACTGACAGACTGACAGACTGACAGACTGACAGACTGACAGACTGACAGACTGACAGACTGACAGACTGACAGACTGACAGACTGACAGACTGACAGACTGACAGACTGACAGACTGACAGACTGACAGACTGACAGACTGACAGACTGACAGACTGACAGACTGACAGACTGACAGACTGACAGACTGACAGACTGACAGACTGACAGACTGACAGACTGACAGACTGACAGACTGACAGACTGACAGACTGACAGACTGACAGACTGACAGACTGACAGACTGACAGACTGACAGACTGACAGACTGACAGACTGACAGACTGACAGACTGACAGACTGACAGACTGACAGACTGACAGACTGACAGACTGACAGACTGACAGACTGACAGACAGGACAGACCGCCAGACTGACAGACTGACAGACTGACAGACTGACAGACTGACAGACTGACAGACTGACAGACTGACAGACTGACAGACTGACAGACTGACTGACTGACAGACTGTGCTCTGCCTGACTAGACTGACAGACTGACAGACTGACAGACTGACAGACTGACAGACTGACAGACTGACAGACTGACAGACTGACAGACTGACAGACTGACAGACTGACAGACTGACAGACTGACAGACTGACAGACTGACAGACTGACAGACTGACAGACTGACAGACTGACAGACTGACAGACTGACAGACTGACAGACTGACAGACTGACAGACTGACAGACTGACAGACTGACAGACTGACAGACTGACAGACTGACAGACTGACAGACTGACAGACTGACAGACTGACAGACTGGACAGACTGACAGACTGACAGACTGACAGAGACTGACAGACTGACAGACTGACAGACTGACAGACTGACAGACTGACAATGACCTGACAGACTGACAGACTGACAGACTGACAGACTGACAGACTGACAGACTGACAGACTGACAGACTGACAGACTGACAGACTGACAGACTGACAGGAACTGACAGACTGACAGACTGACAGACTGACGACTGACAGGACTGACAGACTGACAGACTGACAGACTGACAGACTGACAGACTGACAGACTGACAGACTGACAGACTGACAGACTGACAGACTGACAGACTGACAGACTGACAAGACTGACAGACTGACCGAGACTGACAGACTGACAGACCTGACAGACTGACAGACTGACAGAACTGACAGACTGACAGACTGACAGACTGACAGAGACTGACAGACTGACAGACTGACAGACTGACAGACTGACAGACTGACAGACTGACAGACTGACAGACTGACAGACTGACAGACTGACAGACTGACAGACTGACAGACTGACAGACTGACAGACTGACAGACTGACAGACTGACAGACTGACAGACTGACAGACTGACAGACTGACAGACTGACAGAACTGACAGACTGACAGACTGACAGACTGACAGACTGACAGACTGACAGACTGACAGACTGACAGACTGACAGACTGACAGACTGACAGACTGACAGACTGACAGACTGACAGACTGACAGACTGACAGACTGACAGACTGACAGGACTGACAGACTGACAGACTGACAGACTGACAGACTGACAGACTGACAGACTGACAGACTGACAGACTGACAGACTGACAGACTGACAGACTGACAGACTGACAGACTGACAGACTGACAGACTGACAGACTGACAGACTGACAGACTGACAGACTGACAGACTGACAGACTGACAGACTGACAGACTGACAGACTGACAGACTGACAGACTGACAGACTGACAGACTGACAGACTGACAGACTGACAGACTGACAGACTGACAGACTGACAGACTGACAGACTGACAGACTGACAGACTGACAGACTGACAGACTGACAGACTGACAGACTGACAGACTGACAGACTGACAGACTGACAGACTGACAGACTGACAGACTGACAGACTGACAGACTGACAGACTGACAGACTGACAGACTGACAGACTGACAGACTGACAGACTGACAGACTGACAGACTGACAGACTGACAGACTGACAGACTGACAGACTGACAGACTGACAGACTGACAGACTGACAGACTGACAGACCAGACTGACAGACGGACAGACTGACAGACTGACAGACTGACAGACTGACAGACTGACAGACTGACAGACTGACAGACTGACAGACTGACAGACTGACAGACTGACAGACTGACAGACTGACAGACTGACAGACTGACAGACTGACAGACTGACAGACTGACAGACTGACAGACTGACAGACTGACAGACTGACAGACTGACAGACTGACAGACTGACAGACTGACAGACTGACAGACTGACAGACTGACAGACTGACAGACTGACAGACTGACAGACTGACAGACTGACAGACTGACAGACTGACAGACTGACAGACTGACAGACTGACAGACTGACAGACTGACAGACTGACAGACTGACAGACTGACAGACTGACAGACTGACAGACTGACAGACTGACAGACTGACAGACTGACAGACTGACAGACTGACAGACTGACAGACTGACAGACTGACAGACTGACAGACTGACAGACTGACAGACTGACAGACTGACAGACTGACAGACTGACAGACTGACAGACTGACAGACTGACAGACTGACAGACTGACAGACTGACAGACTGACAGACTGACAGACTGACAGACTGACAGACTGACAGACTGACAGACTGACAGACTGACAGACTGACAGACTGACAGACTGACAGACTGACAGACTGACAGACTGACAGACTGACAGACTGACAGACTGACAGACTGACAGACTGACAGACTGACAGACTGACAGACTGACAGACTGACAGACTGACAGACTGACAGACTGACAGACTGACAGACTGACAGACTGACAGACTGACAGACTGACAGACTGACAGACTGACAGACTGACAGACTGACAGACTGACAGACTGACAGACTGACAGACTGACAGACTGACAGACTGACAGACTGACAGACTGACAGACTGACAGACTGACAGACTGACAGACTGACAGACTGACAGACTGACAGACTGACAGACTGACAGACTGACAGACTGACAGACTGACAGACTGACAGACTGACAGACTGACAGACTGACAGACTGACAGACTGACAGACTGACAGACTGACAGACTGACAGACTGACAGACTGACAGACTGACAGACTGACAGACTGACAGACTGACAGACTGACAGACTGACAGACTGACAGACTGACAGACTGACAGACTGACAGACTGACAGACTGACAGACTGACAGACTGACAGACTGACAGACTGACAGACTGACAGACTGACAGACTGACAGACTGACAGACTGACAGACTGACAGACTGACAGACTGACAGACTGACAGACTGACAGACTGACAGACTGACAGACTGACAGACTGACAGACTGACAGACTGACAGACTGACAGACTGACAGACTGACAGACTGACAGACTGACAGACTGACAGACTGACAGACTGACAGACTGACAGACTGACAGACTGACAGACTGACAGACTGACAGACTGACAGACTGACAGACTGACAGACTGACAGACTGACAGACTGACAGACTGACAGACTGACAGACTGACAGACTGACAGACTGACAGACTGACAGACTGACAGACTGACAGACTGACAGACTGACAGACTGACAGACTGACAGACTGACAGACTGACAGACTGACAGACTGACAGACTGACAGACTGACAGACTGACAGACTGACAGACTGACAGACTGACAGACTGACAGACTGACAGACTGACAGACTGACAGACTGACAGACTGACAGACTGACAGACTGACAGACTGACAGACTGACAGACTGACAGACTGACAGACTGACAGACTGACAGACTGACAGACTGACAGACTGACAGACTGACAGACTGACAGACTGACAGACTGACAGACTGACAGACTGACAGACTGACAGACTGACAGACTGACAGACTGACAGACTGACAGACTGACAGACTGACAGACTGACAGACTGACAGACTGACAGACTGACAGACTGACAGACTGACAGACTGACAGACTGACAGACTGACAGACTGACAGACTGACAGACTGACAGACTGACAGACTGACAGACTGACAGACTGACAGACTGACAGACTGACAGACTGACAGACTGACAGACTGACAGACTGACAGACTGACAGACTGACAGACTGACAGACTGACAGACTGACAGACTGACAGACTGACAGACTGACAGACTGACAGACTGACAGACTGACAGACTGACAGACTGACAGACTGACAGACTGACAGACTGACAGACTGACAGACTGACAGACTGACAGACTGACAGACTGACAGACTGACAGACTGACAGACTGACAGACTGACAGACTGACAGACTGACAGACTGACAGACTGACAGACTGACAGACTGACAGACTGACAGACTGACAGACTGACAGACTGACAGACTGACAGACTGACAGACTGACAGACTGACAGACTGACAGACTGACAGACTGACAGACTGACAGACTGACAGACTGACAGACTGACAGACTGACAGACTGACAGACTGACAGACTGACAGACTGACAGACTGACAGACTGACAGACTGACAGACTGACAGACTGACAGACTGACAGACTGACAGACTGACAGACTGACAGACTGACAGACTGACAGACTGACAGACTGACAGACTGACAGACTGACAGACTGACAGACTGACAGACTGACAGACTGACAGACTGACAGACTGACAGACTGACAGACTGACAGACTGACAGACTGACAGACTGACAGACTGACAGACTGACAGACTGACAGACTGACAGACTGACAGACTGACAGACTGACAGACTGACAGACTGACAGACTGACAGACTGACAGACTGACAGACTGACAGACTGACAGACTGACAGACTGACAGACTGACAGACTGACAGACTGACAGACTGACAGACTGACAGACTGACAGACTGACAGACTGACAGACTGACAGACTGACAGACTGACAGACTGACAGACTGACAGACTGACAGACTGACAGACTGACAGACTGACAGACTGACAGACTGACAGACTGACAGACTGACAGACTGACAGACTGACAGACTGACAGACTGACAGACTGACAGACTGACAGACTGACAGACTGACAGACTGACAGACTGACAGACTGACAGACTGACAGACTGACAGACTGACAGACTGACAGACTGACAGACTGACAGACTGACAGACTGACAGACTGACAGACTGACAGACTGACAGACTGACAGACTGACAGACTGACAGACTGACAGACTGACAGACTGACAGACTGACAGACTGACAGACTGACAGACTGACAGACTGACAGACTGACAGACTGACAGACTGACAGACTGACAGACTGACAGACTGACAGACTGACAGACTGACAGACTGACAGACTGACAGACTGACAGACTGACAGACTGACAGACTGACAGACTGACAGACTGACAGACTGACAGACTGACAGACTGACAGACTGACAGACTGACAGACTGACAGACTGACAGACTGACAGACTGACAGACTGACAGACTGACAGACTGACAGACTGACAGACTGACAGACTGACAGACTGACAGACTGACAGACTGACAGACTGACAGACTGACAGACTGACAGACTGACAGACTGACAGACTGACAGACTGACAGACTGACAGACTGACAGACTGACAGACTGACAGACTGACAGACTGACAGACTGACAGACTGACAGACTGACAGACTGACAGACTGACAGACTGACAGACTGACAGACTGACAGACTGACAGACTGACAGACTGACAGACTGACAGACTGACAGACTGAACAGACTGACAGACTGACAGACTGACAGACTGACAGACTGACAGACTGACAGACTGACAGACTGACAGACTGACAGACTGACAGACTGACAGAACTGACAGACTGACAGACTGACAGACTGACAGACTGACAGACTGACAGACTGACAGACTGACAGACTGACAGACTGACAGACTGACAGACTGACAGACTGACAGACTGACAGACTGACAGACTGACAGACTGACAGACTGGACAGACTGACAGACTGACAGACTGACAGACTGACAGACTGACAGACTGACAGACTGACAGACTGACAGACTGACAGACTGACAGACTGACAGACTGACAGACTGACAGACTGACAGACTGACAGACTGACAGACTGACAGACTGACAGACTGACAGACTGACAGACTGACAGACTGACAGACTGACAGACTGACAGACTGACAGACTGACAGACTGACAGACTGACAGACTGACAGACTGACAGACTGACAGACTGACAGACTGACAGACTGACAGACTGACAGACTGACAGACTGACAGACTGACAGACTGACAGACTGACAGACTGACAGACTGACAGACTGACAGACTGACAGACTGACAGACTGACAGACTGAGACTGACAGACTGACAGACTGACAGACTGACAGACTGACAGACTGACAGACTGACAGACTGACAGACTGACAGACTGACAGACTGACAGACTGACAGACTGACAGACTGACAGACTGACAGACTGACAGACTGACAGGACTGACAGACTGACAGACTGACAGACTGACAGACTGACAGACTGACAGACTGACAGACTGACAGACTGACAGACTGACAGACTGACAGACTGACAGACTGACAGACTGACAGACTGACAGACTGACAGACTGACAGACTGACAGACTGACAGACTGACAGACTGACAGACTGACAGACTGACAGACTGACAGACTGACAGACTGACAGACTGACAGACTGACAGACTGACAGACTGACAGACTGACAGACTGACAGACTGACAGACTGACAGACTGACAGACTGACAGACTGACAGACTGACAGACTGACAGACTGACAGACTGACAGACTGACAGACTGACAGACTGACAGACTGACAGACTGACAGACTGACAGACTGACAGACTGACAGACTGACAGACTGACAGACTGACAGACTGACAGACTGACAGACTGACAGACTGACAGACTGACAGACTGACAGACTGACAGACTGACAGACTGACAGACTGACAGACTGACAGACTGACAGACTGACAGACTGACAGACTGACAGACTGACAGACTGACAGACTGACAGACTGACAGACTGAACAGACTGACAGACTGACAGACTGACAGACTGACAGACTGACAGACTGACAGACTGACAGACTGACAGACCTGACAGACTGACAGACTGACAGACTGACAGACTGACAGACTGACAGACTGACAGACTGACAGACTGACAGACTGACAGACTGACAGACTGACAGACTGACAGAACTGACAGACTGACAGACTGACAGACTGACAGACTGACAGACTGACAGACTGACAGACTGACAGACTGACAGACTGACAGACTGACAGACTGACAGACTGACAGACTGACAGACTGACAGACTGACAGACTGACAGACTGACAGACTGACAGACTGACAGACTGACAGACTGACAGACTGACAGACTGACAGACTGACAGACTGACAGACTGACAGACTGACAGACTGACCAGACTGACAGACTGACAGACTGACAGACTGACAGACTGACAGACTGACAGACTGACAGACTGACAGACTGACAGACTGACAGACTGACAGACTGACAGACTGACAGACTGACAGACTGACAGACTGACAGACTGACAGACTGACAGACTGACAGACTGACAGACTGACAGACTGACAGACTGACAGACTGACAGACTGACAGACTGACAGACTGACAGACTGACAGACTGACAGACTGACAGACTGACAGACTGACAGACTGACAGAACTGACAGACTGACAGACTGACAGACTGACAGACTGACAGACTGACAGACTGACAGACTGACAGACTGACAGACTGACAGACTGACAGACTGACAGACTGACAGACTGACAGACTGACAGACTGACAGACTGACAGACTGACAGACTGACAGACTGACAGACTGACAGACTGACAGACTGACAGACTGACAGACTGACAGACTGACAGACTGACAGACTGACAGACTGACAGACTGACAGACTGACAGACTGACAGACTGACAGACTGACAGACTGACAGACTGACAGACTGACAGACTGACAGACTGACAGACTGACAGACTGACAGACTGACAGACTGACAGACTGACAGACTGACAGACTGACAGACTGACAGACTGACAGACTGACAGACTGACAGACTGACAGACTGACAGACTGACAGACTGACAGACTGACAGACTGACAGACTGACAGACTGACAGACTGACAGACTGACAGACTGACAGACTGACAGACTGACAGACTGACAGACTGACAGACTGACAGACTGACAGACTGACAGACTGACAGACTGACAGACTGACAGACTGACAGACTGACAGACTGACAGACTGACAGACTGACAGACTGACAGACTGACAGACTGACAGACTGACAGACTGACAGACTGACAGACTGACAGACTGACAGACTGACAGACTGACAGACTGACAGACTGACAGACTGACAGACTGACAGACTGACAGACTGACAGACTGACAGACTGACAGACTGACAGACTGACAGACTGACAGACTGACAGACTGACAGACTGACAGACTGACAGACTGACAGACTGACAGACTGACAGACTGACAGACTGACAGACTGACAGACTGACAGACTGACAGACTGACAGACTGACAGACTGACAGACTGACAGACTGACAGACTGACAGACTGACAGACTGACAGACTGACAGACTGACAGACTGACAGACTGACCAGACTGACAGACTGACAGACTGACAGACTGACAGACTGACAGACTGACAGACTGACAGACTGACAGACTGACAGACTGACAGACTGACAGACTGACAGACTGACAGACTGACAGACTGACAGACTGACAGACTGACAGACTGACAGACTGACAGACTGACAGACTGACAGACTGACAGACTGACAGACTGACAGACTGACAGACTGACAGACTGACAGACTGACAGACTGACAGACTGACAGACTGACAGACTGACAGACTGACAGACTGACAGACTGACAGACTGACAGACTGACAGACTGACAGACTGACAGACTGACAGACTGACAGACTGACAGACTGACAGACTGACAGACTGACAGACTGACAGACTGACAGACTGACAGACTGACAGACTGACAGACTGACAGACTGACAGACTGACAGACTGACAGACTGACAGACTGACAGACTGACAGACTGACAGACTGACAGACTGACAGACTGACAGACTGACAGACTGACAGACTGACAGACTGACAGACTGACAGACTGACAGACTGACAGACTGACAGACTGACAGACTGACAGACTGACAGACTGACAGACTGACAGACTGACAGACTGACAGACTGACAGACTGACAGACTGACAGACTGACAGACTGACAGACTGACAGACTGACAGACTGACAGACTGACAGACTGACAGACTGACAGACTGACAGACTGACAGACTGACCAGACTGACAGACTGACAGACTGACAGACTGACAGACTGACAGACTGACAGACTGACAGACTGACAGACTGACAGACTGACAGACTGACAGACTGACAGACTGACAGACTGACAGACTGACAGACTGACAGACTGACAGACTGACAGACTGACAGACTGACAGACTGACAGACTGACAGACTGACAGACTGACAGACTGACAGACTGACAGACTGACAGACTGACAGACTGACAGACTGACAGACTGACAGACTGACAGACTGACAGACTGACAGACTGACAGACTGACAGACTGACAGACTGACAGACTGACAGACTGACAGACTGACAGACTGACAGACTGAACAGACTGACAGACTGACAGACTGACAGACTGACAGACTGACAGACTGACAGACTGACAGACTGACAGACTGACAGACTGACAGACTGACAGACTGACAGACTGACAGACTGACAGACTGACAGACTGACAGACCTGACAGACTGACAGACTGACAGACTGACAGACTGACAGACTGACAGACTGACAGACTGACAGACTGACAGACTGACAGACTGACAGACTGACAGACTGACAGACTGACAGACTGACAGACTGACAGACTGACAGACTGACAGACTGACAGACTGACAGACTGACAGACTGACAGACTGACAGACTGACAGACTGACAGACTGACAGACTGACAGACTGACAGACTGACAGACTGACAGACTGACAGACTGACAGACTGACAGACTGACAGACTGACAGACTGACAGACTGACAGACTGACAGACTGACAGACTGACAGACTGACAGACTGACAGACTGACAGACTGACAGACTGACAGACTGACAGACTGACAGACTGACAGACTGACAGACTGACAGACTGACAGACTGACAGACTGACAGACTGACAGACTGACAGACTGACAGACTGACAGACTGACAGACTGCAGACTGACAGACTGACAGACTGACAGACTGACAGACTGACAGACTGACAGACTGACAGACTGACAGACTGACAGACTGACAGACTGACAGACTGACAGACTGACAGACTGACAGACTGACAGACTGACGAC